>NW_025781728.1:0-41217 GCF_021130785.1 Homalodisca vitripennis | reverse complement strand
GTCCATGCGGCGGGGGTACAATAACAACCCAGAGTCAATGTCGCTCCCCTCCACCCCCACTCTAAACTCAGATTCAGTCGGGTGTTTTGGGTTGTTTTTTTTTTCCCAAAACATAACCCTACTTTAGTGGTTTGTGTAAATTGTTGTGCGGAAAAAGTTTTAAATTTTTGGGGTTAAAATTATTTTACTGTTAGTAAACCCCTATGTTGAGTGATATATTTGGTAAGTGGAAGTGAGGGGGAGGAAGGGACTCATTTTGGTTTTTTAAAAAATTTTGAAAAGGGGAAAGGAAAAAAACCCGGGGAAAAGAGGGGGCGACGTAAATGAAAAAAACTTCGTGCAACTACTCATGGGGTTTGGGTTTTGAGGGATTGTAAATTGTTCTGTTACAAGTGTTTTTCACGTTGTTTCACCGGAAAACCGAAAAAACGTACATCAATAACTTTAAGGACTAGGTGGATTACCAACGCACAAAATAAAAAAACTTGGGGGGTTTTTTATATCTGTTGTACCTGTTAAGCAGCGCCGAAAACCAAAAATTCCCCCAAGAAGAGGCTAATTTAAACCCTTTCTTCTTATTGTTCCGTGTTCGGGGCATATGTAGTTGAAAATTACATGGCATTGGGAACAATCGCTTTTTAAAACCTAAAGAAACACCCTTACTATTTTTTGGAGAGGTCAAGCCAGATGGGGGGGGAAAAACATCCCAAAAAAATCAATGCTCTGTCCGAAGAAAAAAAAAGAAAAAAAGTAATAAGTTTCATTCAATCCCAAAAGGGGGAAAAAAAATCACATTACTCTTTGAAGGACACATAAAAATTTTATACTTCCCGGGAAGAGCTAAAAAAGGGGTTAAAAATTTGGCATAGAATGTAAAATGAAACAAATAAAGATAATCCCTTTTGGGGTTCAAAAAAATTTTTTCGAGACTTTTTTTGATAGTAAATTCAATATTTCATTTTGGGGCCCCCCAAGGGAAAGATACTTTTGCAAGTACCTTTTTTTTTGGGGATGTACTTAAAGCGAAATTTTTTTTTTTTAGAAGAAAAAATCAATGGAGCGGATGAAAAAAAAAATTTTAAAGATACATTATAAACAAAAATTTTAACAAAGAAAACAAAAAGAAAAAAAAAATTCACCCGGGCCCAAAAAGGAAACAAAATTTTATTCAATTAAAACTAAGTGCGGAAGGAAGCAAGAAAAAAAAAAGAAGAATTTGGGGCCCCGTTACGATGGACTTTAAAAAAAAATTTTCCCCTACACCAAACATTACAACATCTGACGTATTTTAATCGACGCCAGCCCCAACTTTATATCATTCAATGCCCCACGTGTTAAGTGACTCTACTCGGTTGTTTTACACATACGACGAAACCGTCCCCAAAGGGAAGGGAGCAGATAAAATGTTTTTGTTCAATCCCTTTTGGGAAAATTTTTTTGCCCGGGGGTACTAAGTTTTAATGTTTTCGACATCTTGTTCGGGTTTTTCGGGCTCGTGTGCCCCGGACAGAACAAGAATTTACCGTTTATAGCTTTTTACATCACACGTTTTTACAAGGGGCCCCTTTCGTAGTTTTGGGAAAATTGTGTTCCCCATAAGAGGTCATTTTGTATATGGGGGGAGGGCAAAAGGGGCATTGAGGTTGTAAAAATCAAAATCCTACACAGAGGGCACCAGATGATGGAGGGATGTGCTCCGAAATTCGAGGGTGAAACCTTCACCTTTCACAGTAATAAACTTTTTTTGGGGACTGAGGTTAATTTTTAAAAACCCGGGGCGAAGTACTTTTCTGACAATACGAAAAAAGGGTGTCCCATTTTCCCAAAAGGGGAAAACCCATAAGAGTACTCAAGATTGACAAAAAAGAACCAAGATTCATTTTTCTTTCACAAGTCTAAAAAATTTGGTAGTTATTTTAAAGGTGTCTTAGTTCCTCCAGTGAAAAAAAAACAAAATTCAAAAATCCTAACAAAAACCCCAAATCCCAAAAAAGGGGTTAGTAAACAGTACAAGGGGCCAAAGCCTATTAAAGGGGGGCCCAAAAATAAAAGGGGGCCTTTCACTTAAAACAGTTTTTGACACACCGGGGGGTCAAAAAGCTTTCTATGAAGCTTTTTACCTGACAGTGAATGTTTGAGGAAGCCTCGGAGGGGGGTTTTTGCAGACGCCCCACCTTTTATGAGGCCCAGGAGGGGGAAAAAAACCCAAAAAAGGGGTTTAAAAGACTTTTTTTTTTTTAAAAATTTTTTTAAAAAAAAACCCTTTTTTTTGGGCGTGCCCCTTTAAAAAAGTTTACTATTTTTGGAAAAAAAATAAAATATTTGTAACTTTTTTTGGATTAGTTTTTTTTAGTTTTTAAAACCTTTTTAATAGTAGGTAGGCAAAATTTAAAATTTTAAAAAAAAGTTTTCTGGCAAAACTAGGTTCAGTTGATTTCCCCCCCGGGTTGTTTTTGGGGCCCCCGACCCTTCACAATTTTTTTGGGTTTGTGAAAAGGGGTTAATTGATTTTTTAAGTTTTTTTTTTAATTTTTTAAAAAACCCATCATCAACTTTTTATATAAAAAATATATAAAAAATATATACATATAATGTATATAAATATTAAATATTTATATATATATAAAATTGTATATATTTATATATATTTAATTATTAAAAAATTTAAAATAAGACCCATTTTTAAACCCCCCCCCAAAAACCTTATTATATAAAAAATATATAAATATTTCATTATTATATATGTAAAAAAACCCCCCCACTTTTCCAAAGAGGATAAATTTTTGACATCTATTTTTAAATTGCTAGGACATGGCGGTTCTTGTTGGGGTAAAAGATAATTTAAAAAAAAATTTAAGAAAAACTCTTTCCCGTTCTTCATTTTCAAATGTTTTTTATTTTAAAAAACTTACAAGTTAGGGGGACAAAGAAAAACATCAAACAAAATTTTTAAAACCCCCAAAAACCTTTTCAGTTCGGGGGGAAAAAACAAGAAGCAATTTTCCCAAAAAAGGGGGGAAAAAATCAACCCTATCAAAAGGGGGAAAAGCGGGAGTTAGACAAACTAGTTAGGTGGGGGATGTCTATAGGATGGGACTAAAACTGTAAGTAAAACACGAGTCTCTTTTTTTTACTGTTTTAAAAAACCCTTTTTTCCCCCCCCCGGGTTTTTTGTGAGCCGAATGAAAAACTTTGGATTGAAAGTGAATACTATTCGATGAAAAAATTTTTTCGACCACCCCCCCAAGTTTGTAGTGGAAAACATTTACACACCCTTTTTTTCCAAATTTTTTGATGTCCCCCTTTTTGTCCCCAAAAAATTGGGTTTGGGGGGGCAATTAAAAAAAAACCCAAGAAACACATTAATCGGTGGGTTAATTTTTTTTTGGGGGAAAAAAATTTTAAAAATTAAGCACAAAAAGTTTATCCCTAAGGCCTAAAAGGAAAAAAAATTTTTGGGGACAAATGCGGTTTTTTTTGGGGTTTTTAAAAATTTTTTAATTTAAATATACTTTAAAATCTATTTTATTTTTATCATTTTAACTGTTACTTGCGGCTTTTTAAAGCAATTTAAAAAAAATTTTTAGCCCTTTTTTTTCCCAAAAAGGGAAAAACACATTCTAAAATTTTTTGATATCATAAAAAATGTTTTAAACGTAAGTGGGGTTTTCATTTAATTTTTTTACTGTTAAGAGAAAAACAGCCCCGACTTTTTATATGAAAAAAATTGCTTTTTTAGGAGAACTTCTGGTTCAAATTATTTTAAATTTTCCCAAATTTTCAGCTGCCCCCTTCCCTTTTTTTCGTGACCCCAAAAAAAAAGCAATTACGCAGGTTTGGGAAAAATTTCCAAAATGTGCCCCAAAAAAACTTTCCCTACCACCCCCCCAAAAAGCTTCCTGCTAAGAAAACCCTTTTTTAAAATAACATAGAAGAGTTTGTTTTTTGGGGGTTTCCAAAAAAAAAAAGTATTCAACATACATTGGATTGAAAGCCCTATTAGGGTTTTAAAGGGGGAAAAAACCTTTTCCTTCCCCTTTTTATCTATTGCGCTAAAAAGGGAGGAAAAAAAAAAATCCTTTTATTAAGTTCTTTTCAAAACTCCAAAAATTTTAAAAATTTAAAATTTTTTTGAGTTATACCCTTTTTTTTTTTTTTTTCTGTTTTTTGGGGCGGGGGGGAAATGGTTCATTGAGGCTTTTGTTAATTTTAATTTACTACATTTTCAAAAGGCCACTTTTTAAAAAGCCAAAATAAATGTCAAGGAAGCTCAAAAAAGGGGGGGTTTTATCCTTTTTTAAAAAAATTAACATTTTTTTTTAGTAAAGGGTTTTTTTTTTTATAACTTTTTCCATAGTTTTACCTTTTTTTAATGCGTTACATTTTTTTTTTAAAACCTCAATGGGCCTTTTTTTAAAAATTTTAAAAAAAAAAAGTAAAAATATAGATTTTAAAAAGTTTTTTTACACTGCTCCATTTACTGTATGCTTATTTTTTTTTTAAAATTTAAATGCATACAGAAATTTTTTGTAAAATTTTTTCCCCAACTTTAGGCTGAAAAACCCTTTTTTTAAATTTAAAAAAAAAACCCCTTGGGTTTTTTCTTTTAAAATTTTTTCTCTTAAAATACTCTTTCTTTGCATTTAAATTTTAATTTTTTTTAAAAAAAATTTTAAAATTTTGCCGAACTGATCCACCGTTTTTAAATTTTTTTAAAAGCTTAGCAATACATTGCTAGGGAAATTTTTTTTTTTAAAATTTTTTAAAAAAATTTTAGGACTAAAAAAAATTAAATTTTAAAATTTATATAATTTTAAAAAAAAAAAGGAGAAGTTCAGGGTTTTTTCTTGTTTTTTTTTGAAGAACAAGAAAAGGGATCCCAAAAAAATCAATTAAAAGGGGGTGTGTCCCCTGATTTTAAATTTTTCCCCGATTTCCCCCCCTTTAAATTTATTGTCCGGGGTTTTTTGGGGGGTTGGGGGAAAAAAAGGTCACTTATTAGCAGTCCTTTTTTCCCCCAAAGGGTATTTTATACTGCCACTGATTTAAAAAGGGAACAGGAAAAACCTTCTGTTATAAAACAGTTCATTAAAAAAAGAAAAAAAAATTTTTTGCTTAAAAATTTTCCCCCGGGGAAAAAAAAAGGGAGAGAAAAATTTTTTTGGGTTTTTCCCCTAAATTGCAATTAGCAAAAAAATTTTTTAAAATTTTACAAAATTAAAAATACAAGAACGAAATTTTTGTACTTTTTTTTTGGGGCCCCCAAAAAAAATTTTTTAATTCCTCAAATTTAAAATTTTTTTTTTGGGCCCTTTAAAGGGGGGGTTTTTTTATTCTAAAATCCTTTTAAAAAAACCTCAAAGGGAAATTTTTCAGAAATCTCACTTTTGACTTTTTTTGAAACTTTTTAAAATTTTTAAAATTTTATTTTTCCCCAGTGGGGGTTTTTTTACGTGGAAACAGTTGGAACTTTTTAATTTTTTAAAATACAGGGGCCCAATACCAACATGTTTTTTTCCTTTTTTTTTTAACAGCCAAAATTTTTTTGTTCTTATATTTTTTAAAACATGTTACGTTTTATCATGTTATGTTTTTATCAGGGGACCCCTTTTTTTTTTAACGTTTTTAAAACTTTTTTCCCCTAGGGGAAAGGGGTTTTATTTTTTTAAGTAGAATCAAAATTTTATTTTGAGTTTTCAAAAATCAAATTTAAAAAAATGAAACTTATTTTTAATTAACTAATAAAATTATCAAAAAATTCTATAAAGCGATTAGATTATGTTATCTAGAGGAAGATAAATCTCCTATAGCTCTATTCGACCAAAACAATAAGCATGTCAAAGTTTTTGAGGGTTTCCGAATTTTTCTTATGAGGACTAAAATAAAAAAAATGGGCAGCCAGTAATAGCCGCCTGCTTAGTTTAGGTAACTAAGTTTTTGATACTCTGTAGCTACAGATGAGAGTCAAGGGGAAAGGAAAACCAAAGTCAAGAGAAAGTAAGGTCAGTAGTTAAAATCACCGGAACTGTAAGCCACGGGGGAACTCCAAGTGTGTAACTGGCTCTAATTATCTTATATTTGAATCATTCATCACATTTTTATCAAAATTAAGTAACTGTTACCCGTAATTTACTTATATTTTATAAATTTAAAATTCTGAATGGATGTAACAAGTTGAAAACAGATTATTTAAAACAAATAGTTTTTATTGAACGCAACACTGATTTCATAATAAATATAATTTCAAATATATCACACCGAAATACCCTTTATTTATATGCAAAACTCACAACATAAATTAAATATTTGGCGTTGTTGAGTAATCTACAGCCCATAAAAATAAAATGTTGTAGCCCCTAGACTCTTAAAAATAACCCCTAACATAAAAATAAACAAGGTTTTTTACAACAAAGCGTGTAATATAACTGTCTGTCTGAATTAAAGGATTGGGTCTAGGCAAGGTGAAAAAGAATGATTCAAATCTGTCATCGATAATATAAGAAATTCTTTTGGGGGAATTCAAAAGTAGAAGAAATATTTTGGGAAATTCAAAGTAAAAGATTTTCATTTGTATTTCAAAGTAGAATTCTTTTGGAATTCAAAGGTAGAAGAATCCTTTTGGAATTCAATGTTATAAGAATTTCTTTGGGAATTCAAAGTAAAAAGATTTTCTTTTGTTTTTCAAAGTAGAATTCTTTTTGGGAATTTTCAAAGTAGAGAAGAATCCTTTTATTGGTAAATTCCATGGAGAAGAATTCTTTTTGGGAATTCAATGTAGAACAATTAATTTGGAATTCAAAGTTATGACAACAAAATTCTTTTGGAATTCAAGCAGTAGGTTATCTGCTTAGGGAAACGAAATATTTCTTGGATAATGAAAACAATTGGACTAGATTAATGTTGTTAAGTTTGAAAACCGAAATATAACTTTACCTTCTTCTGCAAGAAAAACACATTGCTCATTACGTTGTCCCAAGCGACTACGCCAAACCATTGTTTATGTGACGCTCAGTGGCAAGCTCCGTTTTACGCTATATCGGTACTAATCCTTTAACTTGAAGCAATATCAGTGTCCCGTTACACTAAAGGTTTTAATACAGTTTCAATTGCTAATGGATATTGATATACTAATTTTGTTTTTTTTTAAAACACTACAATTTTTAGGTGACACGTGTGAATATCTTCCAAAGGACGTAGCTAGATTCATCTTTTATGTGGAAAAACCATACAGTCGCGCGTTAATACACGAAGGGGGAACGATTGTTTACATAGACACCTTCTCATGAGCAGACAAAATATACGAAATGAAATCGACAAAATATATATTAGAATGAAATCCTAGTACGGTGAAGATTCGTACTATTTTCCCAAAAAAGTTCGTAAAAGTCCAACATAATAAGCGAGTAAGAAAAAAAAATTTGTAATATTAAGGTTTGAAGGCTATTTACATTGAAATTTCCAGAGGATATACGTATTCAAAATAATTCTCTCATCATTACATTAATAAAAAAATATCCCATAGTTAAATTAAATAGTTTAATGTTCTGTTTTTGATATACCAGAATTGATTGCAGGATATAAAATCTAACGATAGTGGTTACAGTGTGCACAGTTATTAAGCTGTTTATTCGAAGCTACGAATCAGTTGGTTTGATGCATAGCTCAATCAATTCTCAATCTCAATTGACAACTAGTTAATTACTAGCCATTAGTGATTTGTATACACAGGGGTTTTAAATTGTAGGTTACAGTTGTATACACAAATCTTAAGCTGTTTACTGAAGCTACCGAATCAGTTGGTTTTGATGCGGGGTTTTGGATGGGTCGATACCTCCTAATTGACAACTTGCCCAATAGTAGTAGCCATTAGCGATTTGTATACAAGGTTTAATTCTTGGTATTGTATGCTGATCTTTAAGCTGTGTTATTGAAGCTACCGACGATCAGTTGGTTTGATGGCGCCTCATATAAATCTCAGATTGATAAACTAGTTAATTAGTAGCTATATAGCGATTTGTATGCAGGTTTATATTATGGTTTAGAGAATATATTATATTTTAAGCGTTTACTGAAGTTTACCGAATCAGTGGGTTTGGATGGTCGATTACTCAGATTGACAAAATTGCCAATTAGTAACCCTTAGCGATTTGTAATACACTAGTTTTATGATTCATTCAATGTACTATAAAAATTTGATACAATAACATTTTTAGTATTTTGTAATTTTTGATAAAATAAAAGAGCAATCTAAGCCTTAAAAATCACCATACTTAATTGTAAACAAACTCAAAAGTTGCCCCAACGGCAAGTTTTTATTGCCATCAACTCCATGTGTAATTATTGGTTATTATTAAAGTGAGGAATATTATTTAATAATTCAAACAGGTTTATTGGCTTGTATGTAAAGTAAACAATGAGTATATTACAATCAGTTTTTAATTGTACACAGGTTTAACTTTGTAATTTACGTACAGATGAACAGGGAAATACTTTACCGTTATGGTTAGTCAGGTCATGTGTAACATTATGAGTCGAGGAGCTTCCCTGTAGCTGGCTGGCTTAATAACCCTCCACAATCCCGGAGTTCTCTTGATTTGTGTGCTCTATGTCTGAGTTATTTCCTTTTAAGATTTCATGCTTGAATTAATTTTATCATATCTCATTAGTCCATGTTCACTACGTTTTTTATAGCACCCCTCCAAATCGTACGTAACAGATACACTCTGGCATTAATGAAAAGCAGCAGACTAAAGTTTAATAATTTTATAAGATTAGACTAAAATTTTTAATGTGAAAAATCAGGATATAGTTCATTCTGAATAAGGCATACAGTGTAGCTTATTGCATAAACCCAAAGTTGGTAGATATAAGGCGTGTACATATCGTAAAAACTTTAGAAGAAATGTTTACCTTTGTTTATCACAAATCTAGTATAAATATTTCAGGTTTTCACGCGCATAGATTTAAATAGCAACGAATTTAGTTTTGGCCCTATTCTTAACTCGCCTGTATGTGCTAAGAAATAATACTTTTTATAAAAATCATGCTCAGAAATGTGGTATATTGTGTATTTATATCAGATTGCTAAGGTCCGTATAAGTGTTCTTTTCCGCTTGTCCGTGCAGCTCTAATCACAGCCTAATGGAAAAAGTTTATATGTGCAGACATATGGATTATAAAAAAATTGGCTGTGTATGAGTATTAAGATGTATTCATTTTAGCAACCAGTTAAAATATTCTCTTGCTGTATTGAAAACATTGTACTTGTGTAAGACTATGTTTACACAGGTCCATTGCTCTTTGGTTGAAAATAATAAAACATAACTTTTGTTTTGTTTAAGAAATATTACATCGGATTAATTATCATTTTTCCACTATAAATTAATTTAGCAAAATACATCAGTGGTTCAAATATGTCATGTTTCTCCATTTTAATAATAAAAAACACAAGAAGGTTGGAATTTGCCTTACAGAAGATTTTTGATGCTGAAAGAGAAAATTAATTATGATGAGCTACAATTGTGCATTATTGCAAACTATAATAAGCTCTGTGGAAGTAACTTGAACTGACGGAAACGTACCTCGTCCAATTTATTGGGCATGTTACACCAAAGAGTCAACTTACACCTACTAATAAATTCTCCAATTACCATGATAGTCTATTTACTTCATTCTTACTTTTATGATGATTAAAATACTTCTTATTAGTTCATACAAGTTTAGGTTTAATGAAATCAATTCGTATGCTAGAACGTTTTAACAATTTGTTATTTTTACAAATTTTTTAGGGTTAAGACAAGAGCAATTTGAATCTAACTTCGCCTGAATAAGTAGCTTTTGTAAACCACTAGGGAGTAGCTTGTCAATTATAAATGAAAATGGCAGTCGATAGGAATCCCAAAGCTATTCTAACTCTTTTCACGCATTCAGTGTAAACACGGCGGCATGATTATACAAAGATGGGTTGAAAAAAGTTACTATGTTGTGTGCCTTAATTTAAATGCCTCTTATAAACTGGATTTCAAAACTTAGCTAAGCATTTAATGGAGGTTTTAAGGCTAAAAGCTATTGACAGTTGTTTATACCAGGGATTTTCTACCCTTTAGTAGTATAAGCTAGTAAAGTTTAAATCTTTTGTTTTTTTTTGATTAAGAATTTTGGAAATTAAAGTACACGCAAACAGGACTGATGCGTAAACCGGTTAGAAGAGGGAAGTTCTTGGGATTATTAACTAAGTTTACTGCTGCCTGGGGACTGGGACTAGTGAAAGCCATGTGGAACTGATGTCAGATGTTGGTCGTCGTCGAGTTCAAATAGTATATCATGAGAGATATCGCGGTGCGAAGGACCGGTCTCCACAGACTGCATGGGTGGTTCCGCGGTGTCGGCGATTGGTCTTTCTGAGACTGTACCCCAGCCAGCGTCTTAGTTTACTTATAAAATCAACCGTTATCGCTTATTGTTGAATCTGCGATTATAGGATGATAGTGAAAAATTGTTATTGTAGACGTTAAAGTTTTATTGCTTACTGCGTTTTCGATGAAAGTGTTTTTAAGGAGTTTGTTGTTTTCGTGAACCTTTAGCTCTTGACACGCTGGTTTAGTTATCGGGTCCCGGTCGTTAATCTCATCGTTTTAACCTAAGTTAAACATTAAAATAATCCATAGGCTCACGACAGGATGGCATAATGCTAGAACTGGAGTGCTTGAATGACAATGCAATCATATGGTTAAGGGCAAACCTGCCTAGCTCTGGATTACTTTTGATCTTAGAACGCTAGAGCATTATCTTTGATTCTTACATGAAGGTAAGGTATCTACACCCGTCAAATATCTCAGGATCCCAATCGGCCCACTTTAAAAAAGTTTGAGCTTTTGGTTTTTTGTAGGGCACTAGCAGCAACCTGGCAAATTACACAAGTACACAAGTATCAGGATATTTGTTTGTTTTTTTCAGAAAGTGTGTCAATAAACTGATGAAGGTGTATTTTGCGTATGTATGAATGAAATTAAATCGTTCCAGTTTCTTTTCTCCTTACTAGCTAATGCTATTTGATATGTTTTACTTATCGAACACTTATATGGCTACAGTACACTCAGTTTTGACTTTGACTACTTAGTGACACCAGTAACGGATGTGTGACTACAATTTCCTTGTGTGAGCTCATACATAGGTACTGAAGCACTTAAAGTTGTACTTGATACCAGTTGCTCATCGTACAATCGTGCTGTAGTAAAGTTTACTGTAAACAATCGGATTTATATAAATCTTACGACCCAAATATATGATATTTAGATTATCGTAGACATTTGCAGAGGATTAAGATTAACGTTTATTGAATAGAGGTTTTCTTACTTCAGATGTTATGACGAATAAGTTTTACATTATAAATGGGCATACTTGTAAATTTTATTGGCCACTCAACGATAAATATACTATTTTAAGAGTGAACTAGGATTATGTTAGTGTGGTCATTGCTAACATGTGAATGAATTATCAACTTTGCCATTGTTTAGTTATAGCTCGATTTATAATCTAATTTAATTACACATATCTTATGTTTCTCTAAACACCAAGCAACAGTCTAAGGGTTAATTAACCACACATTAGATTACATATAACAGGATAGATATAATCCTTCCCTGTTGTCTATTTGTGTAAGATTTGATAGATTTGTACGATTTCTAATCTGTGTTCAATTAATATAGTAAAGTAAATAATTTAATTCTATGTTTTATAATTTCGTAAACAATGATAAATAATTATTATTTTTATTTATGATTATTATTCCAAAATTTAAGTGCAAGCTAAAAAAGCATTTCTATCTTGCATTTTAAATTTTATTTTTCTATCCTAAAAAATAATTTTGTATATAATTTTTATAGCCTACGAAGGTTTCTACCGGGGTGTCTTAAAAGCGCCCTCCCCCCACTTTAACCTTCTTATGCATAGAGACGGCGTATTTTACTATGAGAGATGTTTATATGACAACTGAGTAGTTTCTTGACGTAAGAAACCCCCCCCCCCCCAAATGGCGCCCTAGAGGTATCCTATGTTACTCTATCCCATTTTGTGGGCAATTAAAATCTAAATTTTTTATATACACTCACAGTTTAAGGTATACGTGTGCTAAATTTTAGCTTTTTGGAATATCTGGAAGTTTGGGAGATTATGCGATGAGTGAGTGAATGAGACTCTGAATTTTATATATAGAATATGTCGTATATATGAAATAAATTTTTGAAAAAATGATGAAATAATTTAGGATAAAATGTAAAGGTATTAAAAACTGTAAAACACTGGCTCAATTTTGGTATCATTGAGTATCGGGGATATGATATACAACAGTTAAATAAATAATAAGAAAATAGTTACTCACTATATTTTATAATTATCGTCTGCAATCGCTCTTGATTGATCGTACATAGTTGACAAGTGTGAAACTTTTAAGTTTGGTTCTTTGGATTGTAAGTACAAGTTGTGTCTCTAGAAAACGCCATGCGCTATTACAGACCTATTCAGGTTCCTCATCTCACCAAATAAGTGTTTATCAGACGCGGTTTCTCTTCGATACGTTTCCGGCCCGTTTCCTGTAAACTCCATTTCGCGCGCCATTTGCTTCAAGCTTGATCAGATTCTGCACTTTTTAGGTTTATCCTCTAGTTCGATATACAATGTAAAACCGACAACTCCGTCTTCCTTCTTATTGTGTATTAAATTATCTTACAATATAGGCTAGTAGTATGGTTTCATAAAGTAATTAAATTGTAGTTTCATTTTTGTGTACATAAACTTAAAAATATGAAAATAAAAATAAAATACTCATTAAGTGGGAATACATAACGTATAAACAAAAAAATTAACAATTATTTCGTTGTTTATAGTTGCTAGTAATATATAATGATTTTTAAACTAATATCAAAAACAAGTATTTTCGTTGAATTTAGATTTAATGTACCTAAATAAATCTAAATTCAGATGATTCAGTAAATGAAAGTAACTTTGATAAAAAAGGAATGAGTTCTAAATATGAACAACTGATTATTCATTGCAGAGACAGCGTCTACAAAATGCAAAGCATAGTTTATATAACACTATAAATAATTTATATTACACATATTTTTGAGTTTCCCACATGGTATTGAATTTGAAATTGAATCTGTTTCAGAGATTAAACTTGATAACTAATATCTTTCTTTTTACTTGTGTAAACATGCAATCAGTGTTTTCTTGGAATAGATAATTAAAATCTTCCCTTCGATAAAGAATGAAATCGAATCGTTGGCTGCATTTGTTTTTTGGTGTTTTGTATGTCCAAATGTAAGGCTGTCAAAAGGAAATGATAATATTTTCTCACAATATATTTTATCTTTTGCTTTAAAAAAATTAAAAACGCGCGAAAACATGTATTACTGTTTGTGTCTAATGGTTGGTTATAAGTGTAATCAAGGTAGGAGATATATAATCGAGAAAGAATGATCGTTTTCATATTTTTAAATCGTGATCTATGTCTTTCATAGGGAAATGTTTCTTTATCAAATTTAAGAAGGAAAAACGATTATGTGTTTATACATTGCAAATTGGCTCTCTCATTCATAAAAGTAAAAATAATAATTGTTAAAACTTAAAAAAACAATATTTAAAGTAAAAATGTAATTGAATATACATTTATTGTTAATAGCAGAAATAAAATCAATTTTAAGGGAAACATACTTGTGTTAATATAATTAACACCCTAGTTACATTGACGAGATGCAATGAGAATACCGGTTCACATAGTGTCATATGTCAAGTCCTCGATAACACATGATTAATCTTTGTTATAACTTTGTATTACGCAAATTAATGACTGGCGAGTTCATGTTTATGGAAACAGTAGGATACAAAAGCGCAACCGAGGTATGGGTGTAGACTACGTAACTGTAATTTCCCCCTTGTTACGCTTAACTCAGTTTGCCTCGATTGTTGATAGCGATAAGGGGACACTAATTAGATGTCCTTCCTCCTGCGTATATTTCCACTTGGTCACAGGCAGCACAACTTTGTTTAACAATGGACTCCGTAATACAAAGAGATCTCTTTTTATCTTATAAAAATTAATCTTATGATAGAATTACAATGGGATTGAGTAAAAAGAGAGTTATTACATTCCCTTACGGTTTCAATTAAATTGGCAGAGCCTGAGAGGCTGGGGCAAACGTTTTTCAAGTCTGTCTGTCCACCACACAATATATCGAAAACAAAATTACCTATAGACTTGAAAGTTTGTATGAATCTTGACTTGAATGTCACAGTTTGCATATATAAGCAATACTAAGTTCCATGTCGTTTGTATGCCACTCCATTGGATTTGACTGAACTTAAGCGAGTACTGAGTATATATACTATGATGACAACGAGAAAATGAGTAAAATAAATACATATGTAAACAAACTAAGTACAATCATGAGGTTCAAAATAAGTAACATTTTCCTTCATATAGTTAAAAGAAAAAAAAAAAATAGAGGACAGGGAATTCAATGTTATTATTTTGGTGACAGGATTTATTTTTAGCACACTATTACGTTGTAGTTTTGTCACTAGGTCACCGAAATTTTTTATAATTACAACACTGCTGTGAAACCTGACTTGAACGATAATGTGTATGAATCATGTTGCAAGGTATTTGAGAAATATTTCATCCATAAACTTTATATTTTTTGCACGAGATTTAATCTACATGGAAAATAATGCGTTCTGTGACTGTGCTTGTGAAATCATATAATTTGGCTGAGCGGTATTAAAAGCCTATCACTCAGGAGGTTAACCTAATTTCCTTTTGTCTGCCAGGGTGGTACAAACATGTTTTTTTCTATATGGTAGTCTGGATGTGCACGCATGGATATCAAGAATGAAATGAGCTGTAGTTTTGGAATTTCGCAGGCTACATCTACCTTGTTTATTAATAAAGTGATTTGCAAACTCTTTAAAGGATATTAGATTAAAATAAAAATATAGATAGATAAAAATTAATAGATGTTAGAAATACTATGAGGATCTTAAAACTCTTGATAGGCGTGATTTTCTATACTGAAAGGACATTAAATGGGAAGTTAGAAATGTGAAAATTATAAAATCTTTTAAAAAATTGTTACTATTGATTACTGTACGGGACATTTGGAACCAAAAAATATACTACAAATGTTAAGGTCGCCGGTTCCTGATTGGCAACTAGTAGCTTTGTATGTCTACCAGGTTACATTCCTTGGGAGGTTAAAAAAACTGTTTGAAGCCTTCCTAAAAAGTATCTCTACCGAAGTATAGTTAATTACAGAGCGATGTATTTTCTTAATAAAACACTAGAATGTGAGGAATTATGTTATGAAAAAAACATATAAACATATACTGATATGAACAAGATGAAGAGCTGCTACAGTTTGTTATTCAGTATTCTGTTTATGTATGTTTATTTTTGGTACGCCTGATTGCAAGTGTGTAAGCAATTATTGGTGGCGCTATGTTTGGTAGGCTTTGTTGACTGAAGCAACCGAATCAGTTGATACTGTGCATATCAATCGGCACGGTGCACAGGTTAACATTGACTCGCCTGTTGCTATTAGCGATCTAATCGTGTATTACAGTACGAAATATTATATATTGTACAAAAATTGGGTAACGTTTTTCGAGTTTCTCAAACTAATTAAGTTACTTTAATTTAATTTAATATTTCGTAGACGTAAATTACATTAAGTAAAGCCGTAATCAACTTTATAGTTTAAATTTTTATGCATATGGCCAGCACATGCTTTCATCCTAAACAATCTCTGGGTGAGGGGGTACAGAGAACAGAAACAGAGATTCTCTAGAGTTATGTTAGCAGATCTAGTTACATTATGAGCAGTGCAACCCCGCTACCGCTGGCCTTAATAACGCCTCTACCCTGGGTTTTCTCTTTATTTATGTGTACCCTTACTGAATTATAATTTTTAAGTTTTTACTTGAAAAACTGACTCGTAACTTTCACTACTGTTCTGTACAGATTTAGCATTTCTAAAAAACTAGTTACATATTATTCCAATAATAAATGTGATAGTAAAGTTTAATAGTTTATTTAGTACGTAGTTTTGTTAAAGTTTTGCACATGGATACTATAATATGAACGACTACAAAGCGTATGAAAATATGGATTTGTTCTTTTACCAAGTGATATTAGGGCAAAGGAGCTCTCTGTAACACAACCTGAGGACCAACGGCCTAAAGGTGACTTCTGAACTATGGCTAGGCCTGTGGACTGTTTGCAAGTATAGGATGCTCAGCGGTAACCTGAGGACCCAACGGCCTAAAGGTGACTTCTGAACTATGGCTAGGCCTGTGGACTGTTTGCAAGTATAGGATGCTCAGCGGTAACCTGAGGACCAACGGCCTAAAGGTGACTTCTGAACTATGGCTAGGCCTGTGGACTGTTTGCAAGTATAGGATGCTCAGCGGTAACCTGAGGACCAACGGCCTAAAGGTGACTTCTGAACTATGGCTAGGCCTGTGGACTGTTTGCAAGTATAGGATGCTCAGCGGTAACCTGAGGACCAACGGCCTAAAGGTGACTTCTGAACTATGGCTAGGCCTGTGGACTGTTTGCAAGTATAGGATGCTCAGCGGTAACCTGAGGACCAACGGCCTAAAGGTGACTTCTGAACTATGGCTAGGCCTGTGGACTGTTTGCAAGTATAGGATGCTCAGCGGTAACCTGAGGGACCAACGGCCTAAAGGTGACTTCTGAAACTATGGCTAGGCCTGTGGACTGTTTGCAAGTATAGGATGCCCAGCAGTAACCCGAAGAAGGAACGGCCATGCATTGTCGAATGATACAAAAAGAAGAAATACAGTGAAACAATTTTAAAATAGATTTATTTAATATTACTAACAAAATATAAAAAATATTTGTTTTAAATTGTAAGTTTACAGAAAACATACAACTTTTTATATAACTAGTACAAGTAAAACTAACACATTAGATTATAATTACCCAATCAAGTACGGAAGTAATTACTGGTCCTAGGTCGGCTAATTATATAATTTAGCTAGTTAGTGGACGGATAATAAGCCTGCTAATTAGAACATCGCTCTACGGTTGTCCATTGTGTTTGTGGCACGTCATACCTGATTTACTCATTGTGAACTATTAAAATCTGATTTGCGTTAGGGCTACTGCTTGTATGCTGGAGTATGATAATCTTCCAATAAAGCGTTCTCTCTTCTACCAACTTATCTACCAGTAGTTCCTATCTAAAAATAAGTACACAAATACAGTATATTGTTGCCAGGCTAAAATCTTAGAGCGCTATTATAAGGTATTGAAGCTATTAAATTAATACTAGCTCCTGAAATAAGAAATTTACAGAGGATAATACGAATTTACCTATTTTAATGGATTATATTTTCATTTTTCCAGACTATTGATAGGAAGAAAAATAAACATAGAATACAGTAAAGCATGTTCTAGGAATGATGTAGGATGCATACATGTTTACTTTAAAAAATACTATTTCGCTAATTTATGTTTTCCAATTATTTATGTTCCTTTCCTTGATATCATTAATAATGCGGTCTATAAATAATGATATGCCAGTATTTAAAACAATTGATAGTTAGAGTTAAGGAATTGCTCATTTTCAATTGTAATGACACGATTGATGATTTATGGAAAGGAATGAAATTTAAAAAATGGAGTGTTTAGTAACTAGGTCGCTTGAATGTAGAAATATTTCTCCTGCTTAGATACCGTAGCAAGTTAAATTCATCATTAAATTATATAATATTGTTTTGTATAAGATTTTATGAAAATATCTTGTTTTAAAAAGAATTTGAAATTCAGTTTATCAGTTAAAATGTTTGTATATTATAATGAACGACTCTTATAGTCACGAATCTTCATTAGTCCTTAAATGAAAATAGATTTTCTTGTAATTCTGCGTCATACAGGTACACCTAATTGAAAGATACTTTTATTGCGTTCAAGTTAATGCATGCACATATATATATATATTTTAACTTGTGCATGCATTAACTTGAACGCAATAAAAGTATCTTTCCATTAGGTGTGTACCTGTATGACGCAGAATTACAAGAAATCTATTTTCATTTAAGGACTAATGAAGATTCGTGACTATAAGAGTCGTTCATTATAATATACAAACATTTTAACTGATTTAACTGAATTTCAAATTCTTTTTAAAACAAGATATTTCATAAAATCTTTGTATGTTGTCTTCTAAGGCTTTATATCATTAGTACCATATTTCAAAGCGCAACATGTCAATTTTAATGGAACTAGTTGTCATTGTTATGTCTTCTTCTTTGAGAAATAAGGTATAATGTTTTTATATCGTCACTGAGACTCGGTTAAATATATATATCATTATTACAAACGGAACCGCTATCAATTACTTTTTTTACTAAAGCATATTTTTCAAATGGATATTTTTATTCGCATTCGTAGAAAGTTAACGTTAAATATAATTATATTTTGACTTTTTACCACTTTTTTCTGGTAATTAATTTTAATTTGTGACATCAATCGTAAGTCATTATTTTTTACGTATTGAACACAATAAATACAGTATAATTGATTTTACAAAGTTTTGTAGACACTTACAATTGCCTGTATCGTGTCACTATTTTATAATATATCCTATAAATATATGTTACTTAGGTTCAGACACATCCTGTATGTATTACAAAGCACCATTTACAAACTAAAATCTTAAGTCTGGGGATCCAGTCAACAAATTTATATAAACTATAATATCAAGCTCGTTTTGTCTTACGTCATAAGTTACTGACGTAAAATTAGGCTTTGAAATGTAGCAATTCTAAATATGGTCATTTTCAAATCGCCGTGGACCGTTATAAATAACGAAATTTCACACCCTTACTGGAGTCTAGACCCCGTATCCTTCAGTAATAAGTGCTTACCTATAAATCTATTTGAAACGCCTTGCTGTCCAGAGAAGGGTGACCGGTTTTCTTTCTATTGAAGGACTACTCTTATTTCCGGGTTTCTGATACAATGAAGCATGATAGAGAGTGAAGATATAAATTTTTACACTCTATTTCTTATAACGGATAATTAGCACATTCGACCCCACATCTATCATATTTATATACACCATGTATTAAACATAGTCTCACGTGACTCGTTTTCGATATAAGCATCAGCCCAGGCCAAAAATATGTTTGGGTTGTCAACGGCCCAGACACTATGCTTTTTAATAACTTCAAATTCCCTTTTTATGCATTTTAGCTCCTTTAATTTAGTTTTTACAATCAGTGTGAATCGTAATGATACCCACGTGAATGTTCAGTTTATCTCCAGTTCACCTTCCTCTTAATGCAGAGTATGGAATCTGACACTGTCAAGGATTTATTCCTGGAACGTATAGGTCGTGTTAGTTTGAATATGTCAAAACAAAATTAATAAGAGAATATTAAGAAGAAGGTGAACTGGAGGTAACTGAACATTCGTTATTGAATCAACTGTTCCCACAAGAGCTACGTTATTGTGTAGATACACTCGTGCAGAGAATAAAATGTCAAATCATCAGACCATGTGCATAAAGTTTATGCGAAAAAAGATTACCTTATACACTATTTTCAATGCAACATTATTTAGCTCCAAGTAATTAATAATATATACCGATGGCTTAAGCGATAGATCTCCATTATCTTTTGGTTCGGTTCATCTACTATACCTCTTCGTGTGCTTCTGCTCTGTAGTTTTTTGGAACGGTGGTTAGCTTCTAATGTTTGCTATTATTGTCAGCGATATTTCCCTTTACTACTGAGATGCGAGTGCCTCCCTAAAAATACATTTTATAAAGGTGAATAAGCAGTATCCTTGTACACTGACAGTATAGATCAAGTCAATTAGTTGCCCGTAATAGCTGACCAATATTGACTGTTCGATAATATTTCTAGCTCTTCTGTACAACTTACATCGTGTTTAGTCTGACTAGATAAATCTCTTAATATTATTAGTCAGAAGTTGTGACTTTGATATAATTGTTTTATCACCCTTATCTTCTTATACTCTATTATCTTTTAAGTGCTTTATAACATTTTTTAGAAGTGCATCAAACCAGGCTGCCCTAAAAAGTAGAAAAACCTTGTTCATGTACGATTTATTGTTGTATGGCAATTGTTATTTATTGTTTTCTGCAGAGGGCTGTCTGAAGATATCTTCCTATAGGATACGTAGCCAATTTTCTTTTCTTCTGCCTGTATCAGGCGTTTTGGATGATGTAATTTCCCAGATGTACGCTTAACTCCATGGTTTTGATTGTTTTTAGCAACAAGGAACACTTATTAGCAGTTCTTTCTCACACTGGTATTTGCACTGCTACTTCCATATTTATAGAGAGCACAAACTTCAACTTCGCAGTGAATTAATATTAGTATTGACTATAGAATGACTAGCTAGTGAAAATATCTTTGGATATTCTATTTACACTGTATTGTAATAAATTACTTTTGTTATTTTTTATTGAATTTGATTATGACTAATAAGTTTTTGATTTGAAAAAAATAACAAAAATATTCAGTCTAAACTAAAATATTGTGTTTTTGCTAAACAAATTTGTGATCATAGTTAGAAAGCTTTATGTATTATTAATATTGTAAATTTTGAACGATATTTTAAAGATAATTGCATATGGAAACTGCAATTTGACTAAAGAATCTGAGATATAAATAATATTTTCAATGGCTTCGGAATGTATTATTGTACGATATGAAAACTAAACAGTTTGGGATTGCTTTATAACGATGAGTCACGGAATACATTATTCTTGGTGAAAAAGTTTTGATTTACCGTTACGAGTTGAACACCAATGGTTGGAAAACAAAGTTCGAGAGAGAGTAAGTCAGTTTAATTAACGTAAACTGCAAGCTACGTGGAGTGCACTAAGTTGGTTTTCTTTACACTTTCTTGTATATATTCTGTAAAATTTTCAGACTTTCAGCTTAAAATAATATATAAAAATTAGGTATTTAAAAAATTTTTAGTTTTTCTTCAAACAATATAGTTCGAAATTTATTTCTTTTAAATATAAATTAAATAGCGTATTAAAGAAGAATTTAGAAACTCTACAAAGAATGAGGAAGGTAGCTTATGAGTTTTAACGATTTGTTACAATGACTTTGTCACTAGAAAGCCATGTTTGTTAGAAAGTTGAGGGAAATAGGGAACCCTTATCTCTCTAAATATAAATAAGGCATTTTTGCTCACTTCAGAATTTTATATTTATAAAACAATGACCTAACTGACCACATGTTTGTGTATTTTGAAGAGCCGTTAGTTGTCCATATAAGGGAGAAAAATAGGGGATATTTTATATTTGAAAGCTATCGGAATGGAACAATCTCAATAATGGAAGGTATTTTTAGAAAACTGTCATGAAGAGATGTAATACCAAACTAGAACTATAAACGAGTATAGTTTTAGGTTGTTTAGGGTAGTAGAAGAACGAATGGTTGTATAGGGAGGAGCAAATTCTTCGATAGGATAAGTTATGCTGACTTTTAAATTAGAGATGAGAGCCTACATCGCACCTAAGACCTTTAGCAAGGTGAAGTATCAAAGGATACCTTGAATAATGTTTAAATTGACGTTTGGTTAAATAATATAAGTTTTAGTATCGATTGAAGTAATTGTATTTGTGCCATCAGGATGTTGTGGTGACTATGGATTGTTGATATTACATTAAAATCAATTATTTTCGAATCCCTCACTCAGCAATCAGTTTTGAAATTTTGTCGCTTGTTTGACTTTAGTGATTTGTGCCTAGTTTTACTAATAAATATAATACTATTGTACCAATAGTATAGATATTATATATTATTTGTAACCATTATTATGGCTCAGTGTTTCAACCTTACATAATATGTTTCCTGGAAACTTTAAATAAATCTGTGATATAGACAGAAAATTGGGTGGTTTAATTAAAGTAAAGTGGATTGAGTTTTGAATTATTGTCTTTTATAAACATACGGATCATCTTCATTTTCCTATTACAAAATAATTAATTTTTTAAAATTGTAAGAGCAAAAGTTCGACTAAGAACAGCAGAATCAATGTCCTTATTTCAGCAGATCGTGTAACAGAGCCAGCGGCTCCACAAGGGCTGGGCTTGATAGCAAAACCTCAACCTGGCGGACATGATTTTTACTAACTTGTTCCTTAAATTTTGTACTTGTAATTGAATTTTTACTTGCAATTACAAGTATTTAAAACACTATTTTTAATTGTATTTTGTTAGTGGGCCTTGCAACAATTTGCATTCGAAATAATCTGTAGAAAAATAATTATAACTTTGTGCAGTTTTCTGTTCCGGTTTTATAATTGTTCTAGAAGCTAGTAACGACAGTTTGATAAATCCTAAACAAAACGTCAATTATGTGCAATTTGTGATGGAAACAAATATTTAAAGTTGTAACATGGGATGATAAGACATGTGGGATTTAGTATACTATTATAATAAGAAACAATGTATTCTTCTTCATTCATTACATAAATTATGTGCAATTTGTGATGGAAACAAATATTAAGTTAAAGTTGAAATTTTAATTAAATTTTAAGGTAAATTATTGCTTAATTAGATATTACAGGGTTTCCAACTTATTTTACTTTTTGATTAAAATGTTTGTAATGATATTTTATGATAATACATTCTAAACTCTGCACATGACGATATGGAATTTATCGAAAAATCATCGGAATTAACAACATACTAATTGCTTAATAGAATTATCATAATTTTTTACTACAATATATAATTATACAGGGTGTATATTATGTCTGGAAACACCCAAATATATCCTTTAATAATTTTAAATATAAATTTGAAACCTCTTACAATCGTGATAGAGATTGGGCATCTACTTTTTGGAACAATGTTTTGTTATGTCACACCAACGGGGGACGTCCTGCCGAGGGTATCGTGAATATTCTTAATGGAAGCCTATACCTTGTGATACATAATTTTAAAGGTAATAGCTTACTGAATTGAATGCCGCAAACCGCATCTCAGGGAATTATTCTATCAGAAAATAGAGCATTTTTTAGTATTGAAAATTTACTGATGTTCAACAATGTAATTTTATAACATGGTTCTTGCCACCAAAATGTGTTACACTAATTTTTTAGCATTTTTTTAAATGTTCAATTAAATAAAACAAAAATTGTTTTTATTACAGTACAATTATGGAAATACTTATGTTATTGATTTCTTATTACAAATAAAAAATAATGTATGCTGTTAGAAAAGTCTTACAACAAACGTTTTACCTGCATTTGGTGTCAAAGCAAATTGTTCGAACTGTGTTCCTTCTACGGTTTGACAATGAGCCAATCTTGTGTAAAATGATTCGACAGAGTTGCCTAACATTTCTTCAGTTATCAAAGCAATCTCCTCTATAATCCTGTTTCTTAGGTCTTCCAAATTTTTTTTTATGAGGCTTTCTTCTATAAACATTGGATTTTTAAATGACCCCATAGGAAATAATCGATTGGTGACAAATCCGGAGATCTTGGAGGCCATTCGATTTTCTCCTCTTCGGCCAATCCATTTATGAGGGGAAAACCTTTAAATCCAAATACTCTCTTACCTGTCTCCCATATATGGGGTGGGAGCTCCATCCTGCTGAAACCATACATTATCAAAGTATTCTCCTGATGCAATTTGAATAGCTGGGATTATTTCATTTTGGAGCATATTGTAGTAAAGTTCGGCATTTAAATTTTCCATTGATGAAAAAGGGTCCAACAATTTTGTTACCTAAAATTCCACACCATTACGTTCAGTTTGTGTGGTTGCTGTGAATGGGACTCAGTAATCCAATGTGGGTTTTCACTAGCCCAGTAACGGGCAATTGTGCCTGTTAACATTGCCATTTAGGAAAAAAAGTTGCCTCATCAGAAAATAGTATGTTGGTCAGAAAATCTCTATTGTCATCACATTTGCGCATCACAAGTTCACAAAAACTCAAAAAACTCTTCTGTCGTAATCATTCTCACTTAAAAACTGTTGGACTAAATGAACTTTAAATGGTTTGTATTTATTAATTTTCAAAATCTTTACTCACAGACATAGGGATGCATATCATGTTGCTGTGCAGCTTTTCTGAGCGATGTATGTGGGTCTTCAATAAATGTTTGCAAAACATTCTAGTGCATGTTCTTCATCTGTTGCAGATTGTATCCTACCCGACTTTGGCCGATTACGTACACTCCCTGTCATTTCAAAAACGCTCAATAGTTTTTGATTATTGTTGAAACACTTACGGGATTCCTTTCTGGGAAAGTGTCATTAAACAAATTACAAAAAAAACTTTCCCGATAAGATCTTTGACGATCGCCCATATCCTCGCATCATCAACAGAGTAATTCGTTCTCTTTCAGACAATTCCATTAAATTGCCAAATAAAAACTGAAACTACTGTAATTTAGATAACTTGTTGACAGCAATGCTTCAGAGACCACGATTAACTCGACAGGAATGTTATGACCTTTGTCCATTTGTAATTCCCAAGCTTAGACCTGTCTAGTGAAAGCTCCATGCTCAACAAACTGAAAACCTGTAGACCAGATGATTAATAACACAATTAATGTTTCTCATAGGCTAGTGACCTTTGTCTCTTTTTAAACCTTCCTGCTGACTGGAAAACACCAAGTACAGATTCATAAGTAATCAGAGAAAGTGACTCATAAGTTTTATTCATTGTAATAAAAACTGGTAAATTTGTACTAATGAAACCAGCTTAAAAATAAAATTGTTTATTTTATTTTAATTGAACATTTAAAAAATGCTAAAAAATTAGTGTAAAACACATTTTGTGGCAAGAACCATGTTAAAATTACATTGTTGAACATCAGTAAATTTTCAATACTAAAAATGCTCTATTTTCTGATAGAATAATTCCCTTGAGATGCGGTTTGCGGCATTCAATTCAGTAAGCTATTACCTTTAAAATTATGTATCACAAGGTATAGGCTTACCATTAAGAGAATATTCACGATACCCTCGGCAGGAGACGTCCCCCGTTGGTGTGACATCATAACAAAACATTGTTCCAAAAAGTAGATGCCCCAATATCTCCTATCACGATTGTAAGAGGTTTCAAATTTATATTTTAAATTATTTTAAAGGATATTTTTGGGTGTTTCCAGGACATAATATACACCCTGTATATATATAATTATATTAATATATACTATTAAATATATATAAAATTTATATAGATACTTTATTTATAAAGCATCAGTTGACGATAACTTACGTGATAATATAAATTTCAGTGTGATCTTGAGATCCTTGATATGAAAACTTTATAAAGGAGTACATTAATAATAACACTTTAAGATAGATAATAGTATTGTTATTAACTAATCATAGCGTAGACATTACACTTTATTTAGTTTCTTTTTACAACAAAAATTGTTTGAACGAATGAATATTATATTTTTATTAATGTTCTACAAGTAAGTTATTAAATAAAATGTAAACAATCTTTAAATAATAAATAACTAAAAATCAAATTATAATCTAGTAATAGGACCTGTTTCATTGATAAATGACATAGAAACAACCCCATACTAACTCGTAAGGTAATTTTATACCAAATAAAACTTTTGGAAAACCAACGTCATAGTAATCAGTCAGGTTTTGTCAGCAACTGTCGTATATCCTGCGGTAACTAGTGATTGGCTGTGGGCAATATAAAGCCCGCTAATGGCACAACTGCATTGATGACTGCTGACGTGTCCACTGTTGATGTGTCACTTGATGCATTCACTACAACTTCTGTATTTGCAGTTGACATAGCAGTCTCTAATTGCCAATTACTCTTGCTTGAGTATGATCAGTGGTTGTGATTTTCACTTGGTCTTTTAGAATAGTATACATTGTTTTAGAAACATGTTTTTGCTTGAAAAATGACATAACATTTAAATGTAAAATCTTTTAAAGAAAATAATATAATGGATAATATATTACACTTAGTCAGTTTTTAATCCCTAGTTAATGGTCGCATATTCAATCATAGCTAATTAATTAATTAACTGTCTGCATCGCGTACGTTTCATCCATATCATATTACAATATTGTATCAATTACAATATTACCGTAATACGATTTCCAGTAAAATAATGGGTTATTTCAAAACAAGAGCGAACACGTTATAAAATACATTTGCTTCGAGAATATTCTGATATTACGATGATATCGTATTTGCCATGTCAAACTTACATTTGTTGAACCTCATGATTAATAAAAATGTCCTCTGTGTTTGAATAAACCACCTTCTGGCGTCATTGAAAATATAACGAAGTATTCTATATTTTTATTTTTGTTATATTCTGTAATAATGTTTATCGTCCATTGCTCCATCAAGTCTTTCCCGCTCTGTAGCTAACTAATGATATGTATAGGTAAATTGTAGCAACGCTAACTAAACATTCACAACAACATAGTATTCACATTTTTATTGGGTAACTTTTTACAGTAGTATTATTAATATAATATCAATTATACTGATATTTAATTATTCAAAGAGAGCACGCTTTCTTTAAAATTAAAAAAGAAATTACAATTGAAAGCAAAAGATGAGCACAGTAGTATCTTGCCACACAAAACTATTATAGGACAGTATCCTCCTACAATTCTTATACGGATGCGTGTGGTATATTAAAATATCAACTAGAGGAGCCTGCACCACAATAGATGACATATCACCTCTGGTCATTTGCTATTGGCTGAGTTTTAGACGGATCTGTAATTTTTCCCACTCGCAACAGCACGGATTGTATCGGGATTAGCCACTATCGGCCTATTTTGCGGTGGGCTGTCTAGTAACAATTTTATAAAAAATCTGACGCGTTGCCGCTAGAGTTCGCTGATATCCCCATCCCACATTAAAATATTAATAATAATATCATTAACAGTATAAAACAAATCATAAAATTGCATAGCATGCGTCAGTACTACTATAAAAATAACTATAGTACTAATTGTAGTGCCAGCAGTAAGGCTTTCCACATCGCTTTCAATATAAAAAACTGGGATTTCACTTTTACGTTTAATTTTAATTTAATATTTTCTTCCCACCATTAACTCTTTAACGGAGTAAAATTCCTTTGACACCAAGAACCGTTGTACTTGAGATTTAAATTATTTGGCATTATTTAGATGTTTAATGCCCTTGACCATATTTGAAAGAAAGGTGAAAGAATCAGGTGCTAGAATTAAACATGTCCAGAAAGAGGGAAATAATTCCTCAATGTAAATGATCAATAAAACCACGCCTGCAGCTAAATTTTACTTGAAAGAGTCATGGAAATATTTTACTCAGGATTCTTTTTTAAGGTAATTCTAGCTTAGTCAGTAGTTGTTGGACCTCATGTTTGCTATGAAATAGATCAATCGGCGGTTGTTTTGTAAGCAGTGATTGCGGGCAAAAACGATTGCTGTTTATTGGTTTTTTTGATAGATTGGAAAAACCAAATCGGTAGATTTTCACAATCACAATCAGAATAAAATTGAACTTTTTTGGCTTTTTATATAATTAGTTGGATTGTAGGGTTCTTCACATGGATAAAAATATATTTATTTAAGAATAGTGTCATAAGTACTTGTGGGTACATACTTAAATTATTTATTGTTTAATCACACTAATTGCGTTAAAGCAAAGAATATTATAAATGTAAAGCATATTACATTATTGAAATACACATTATATAAATTAAATGTACAGGAGATGATACGTAGGCTTACAAATGTGGAGGAGGAGGCGAGAATGTAGACCGGTTATGCCAGCAGCTCCAGTTACATTATGAGTTGAGCAGGCTTGCTAGAGCTGGCCTTAATAACGTTCCACCTGGGCTTTCTTGATTTATGATACACTATTGCTGAATTCTTCCCCTAAAATATCGCACTTGAAATTGCGGCGTGCACTACCCTACGTTATATGTTTAGCTTTTACAAATTATATTCTGTGATTACTTTGAAGCACTTCTTTAAAACTGAAGCTGATTATTATTTTAAACTTTAATGCATAACTCAAAGGCCTGAAACATAATGATATTTTTTACTTGAGATCCAATTATAATTGAGAAGGTGTACATAAAGGTGCTATTTTAAAATTGTTTTTAAAGAAAACAGTTTAGTGCACAACGTCAACATTATTCCTATAAGTATAAACCAACGTGAAGAAAACTACGGAAAATACCTTACTTTATATTATAAAGTTAATTTTTTTCTTTTACATATGTTTTTTATCTCTTTTGTAGAAATCAAGTTATCTATAATTTATTGCTGACGTGACTATCTTCTACAACAATGGTGGTTAATTTGTAAAATAATGAAGATATATAATACACGCAAGCGTGTCTAATAAATATGGAGCAATATGTTTCTCCAATACAGTTCCCTTTGACAGTTAAAAACCACCTTAGATTCAATGGGGGGGGTTGTAATTGGTAGTTGGTTGTGACCACATACTGGTGTAATGGTTATAATGGCAATTATCTCCCCCTATTTGCGTTATGTTTGGATACATATATCGTAATAATTTATAAATTAGAGAAGTAAAAACGTCTAATTTAATCTAATTCCAATAATAATTACGTAGATTATATACCCCGTTTTAGTGCCACGTTGTGTCATAAAATGTACTGTTTACGTTTAAAAATCGAAATTGAGAAATAAGATGTAACTGCACATGCTGAAGGGTATAAACTGATTGTAACTAATCATATAAAACTTAATAGTAGAATTCGTTTTTGTGTATTAATTTTTTTTAGCTTTACGCTAAGTCCGTTTCATGAAAAGTATAATTGTTAAAAAAAATATTGGGTTAGAAATATTTGAATTTTTATATACTATAGGTTATTGTAGACAATGGGGTTTAGTAAGATATATGAGGGTATAAAAAACTTGTTAAGGTATCCTCAGGTGACAATGGCAGGACTTTATTGAAATTGGCTTCATTAGGTAGTTCGAGAACAGAATTGATAAGTATGCTGAAACAGTCAGGGAATGATTGCCAACAGTCATATATTCTACGGCTACTACTGATTGGCTTCCGCCGAAAATAAGTTTGCACTTTCCTTCTGTTGTATCCACACCTGCATGTCCAACCCATCAGTTTCGTTCATTTTAATTACAGAAACTGAATGATAAAACAATCAGAGTTGCCGTGAATCATATTTTTGTTACCAACAGTTGTATATCCTACGGCTGTCACTAATTGGGTGCTATCGGTAATAATTTTTGCTTATGGCACTTTCTCTATCGTGTCGATTTTAGTATGTCCCGTCCACCATTCAAAAAGTGTGTCCATTTAATGAAATTAAATGCTGAAACTATAAGTGTTACATTGAGTCAAATTGTGCGGCCAACGGTCGTATATTTTTATATATTATTCAGGGTGAGGGCAGACACTCCACGTACAGTAGTATATAGCGGCCAGACCATAAACGAGGTTAGTTGAGTCGTAATAACTTAACCCCCTTTGTTCCTCCCAAAAGAATTTAGTTTTGTGGAGTGACCAGAGGAAAGAAGAATTATTTTTAAATCTCTATAAAACTCCCCAAAAAGGGTAGTTTTGTGAGGGGGAAAATAGGGGGGAAAAGGGTGGGTTTTGATGTTTTTAATAGCAAAACCCAATGGAAAATAAAAATTGGACTTTTAAGTTTAATTTGTTTTTATAATGAATGTAATATAAAATTCCATCAGGATTTCTATCAGTGTTGTACTTGTTTCATAATAAGCAATTCTAACCGTGGGTGTTCCTGTTTTACAATCCCTATACACGAGTTGCCCATCGGCGAATAGAGAATTTTGGAACCAATTCCTTGGTCTTTATCTAATCTTCTTTTATTATCGTTCTCCTATTCAGTTGTTCTTGTTGACCAAGTGGCTATGAGGTAGAATATTATTTAAATGTCAACTAGTTTAAGTACATAGTGTATGTTTTGTTTTTTTTATATGCCGAGGGATTCCAGATACTTATAGTATAGGAGGATGTTTCCAAAAAATTACTCAAGCTGCCGCTCTTCTTTTATGCCCAACGTTACATCTCAGACCGCGAACATCAGCTCAGGAACGTTTTTCAAAAAGACTTGCTAGTCGAGCTTCGTTGGAAAACAGGTCAGGGTTCAACCTGTACACAACAAAGGGAAAAAAGGTACTTGCTAGACCCGTTGAGGAAAGGTAGGGATTGGGGGGGTAGGCGGGGCACGGGGCGGGGGGGGAGGCGAGGCGGGGGGGGTGGGTGGGGCTGGGGGTGGCGGGGGGCGGGAGGGAGGCAAACGAAATGGAGGGGACGCAGGGGGGGGGGGGGGGGGGGGGGGGGGGGGCGGAGAACGGGGGGGGGGGGGGGGGGGAGGTGTAGGTGGGGCGGGGGGGGCCGGAGGGGCAAAACAATTTCCAATGGGGTGGGGGGGGTGGGGGGGGGGGGGAGGGGGAGGGCCGGGGGGGGGTGCCGTGCGTAGGGGTGGGGGGGGGGGGCTGGGGGGTTGGGGGGGGGGGGGGTGTGGGGATTGGGAGGGGGGGGGGGGGGGGGGTGGGGGGCGGTGGGGGGGGGGGGCGGGGGAGGGGGGGGGGGGTGGGGAGGGGGGGGGGGGGGGGTGGGGGGCGAGTGTCCGGTCGCGATGAATTATGGGGGAGGGAGGCCGGCGGGGTCGCCACAGGGTGCTTATGTGGGCGTTGTGCGTGGAGGGGGGGAGGGGGGGGGGGGGGGGGGGGGTCTAACATAAGGTGGGGTGGGGGGGGGGGGGGGGGGGGGGGGGGGGGGGTAGGGGGGGCAACTGCTTATCTCCCGTGCAGCAGGATGCGGCATGGGGGGGGTGTGGGGGGGGAGGTTTTGGTGGCTGGGGGGGGGGGGGGGGGGGGGGGAGGGAGGGGGGGGGGGGGGGGGTGGGGGGGGGGGGGGGGGTTGAATGTAGTTGTATTTTATGTATATATCTTTTTTTTGGGGGGGGGGGTTCAATCTTTATTCGAGGGGGGGGGGGGGGGGGGGGGGGGGGGGGGGGGGGGGGGGGTGTCTGTGGCGGGGTGGTGTATGAGGGAGTGGTCAGGGGTAGTGGGGGGGGGGGGGGGGGGGCGTGGGGGGGGTGGGGGGGGGGGGGTAGTGTAACCAATTAAATCATGCATGGGGGGGGGGGGGGATAATTGGGGGGGGGAGGGGGCGGGAGCGCGCACACCCGAAGTTTTGGAGCCTTTGAAACTGAATCCGCATGATTCTACCACGAGAGTAGCTCTTGATTATTGTATGAGTCAAAGATCCTGTTTTAAGGGAATTGTTCACGATCATAAAATGCACCCTTATAGGATGTCAATTACTTCAAGAACTCCATGGAGACCTTGCATAGATGCACTTTTGTTTGTGGGCTCGAGAAAAACTACAACAAAATCAAAACTTTTCACCCGTAACATTCTGTGTGTGTGACGAGGCTACGTTTAGGAGTAATCGAGAAGGTGAACCGTCACATATATGAGATACTGGGCTGTTTGAAAACCCACACTGGATGCAACGAAGTGGAACAACAAAAGGTTCTGGACCCTAAATACTGGTGCGGTATTATCGGTTACAAAATTATTGGGCAATTCTTCTTTTGACGTATCAGCCTAGAGACGAGTAGTTTATATACATTTCTAATCAAAATCCTGAGAAAGGTTACAACTTATGATGGTTTATGCACGATGGGGCACCAGCACCACTACGCCGAAGATTCTGATTAATTCTAAACGAGCATACCATGCAGATGGATTGGAAGAGGCCTCGGCGCCTGGTGAACTACAAGCGAGATCTCCTGATTTTAACCTGTATGGACTTTTACTTGTGGGATTAGAACTAAAAGACTAGTGTATTATAAATCAAGACCAACAACTAGAGAGGAACATGATGTGTCGGAAAAGGGAGGCTATAACCAACGATCAGTAGAGAAGAGATAATGAGAGTGTAGATAGCTTCACCTCAAAGGATTGAAACTCTATCTGGAAAACAAGAGGGTTGCAGTGTGAGCACGGTTTTAATCTTCATGAGCGTCACGTTACTAGGTTATGTTGGTTTTTAGTTTGATAATTGATAATTGTCCTATGATAAATTTACCATGACGCTGCTTGTTAACATGGTAGATTTGTTATCAAACCTGTTTGAAGGTTTATCTTTATTAAGAATTGACAGGATCATCTCCTTCTTCATGGCACTCACATCAATGGGATTGAAATAACAACAGGTTTTCTCCATACATTTTATTTAAGTGTAAAACTTTTTATTATTCAAAATGTAATTAATTTAATACTGGGTTAATTTTTGATTCTTGAGAGAACTCTTCCAATACCTTTTTAAATTTTAAATGTCTTTTACAAAATGGGTACTGTATTTTCTCTTCAATCATAAAACATAAGAGACCAAGTTTACTGTAGGATATTTTTTTTACTTGCACATTGCACTGATTTTTTAATTGAGTAAAAGATTATTATTAAAATCTTTTTTGTACTACAGTTTTGTAAAACCACTGGTGATGAGACAAACTTTAAATGTAGGAAAATGTTTATTTTTTTCAAGACCTTTCTAATGGTGTACAACACAACCCTAGGTTCTATTGAGTTTTTGTTAGATTGGGGTGTTTAAGTTTTCAAAATTCTATGTATTTATAAATTGTGTATATTTATGGGGGGGTAGGCTGGCAATTTTTGATCGTATTTTTCGATAAGCCTCTCATCATTAGTTTTGACTAAAAATATCGTTGGTAGTTGCAATAATTTACCACAAACCCCTGATTTTTTTACGTTTTGGTGTGACCCTGTACATTAAGCGGCAAAAGATATGGTTCAAACTTTTTGCATCAAAATAATCAGTGAAGAAATACCTTTAAACTGAGGTATAACTCAACATACTTTTACTATTTTTAAAATTTTCCAAAAAAAACCATACCCTACCCCCAAAAATCTACCTTTTGGGGGAGTGAGTTTTCAGAGGATTTAAAAATAAATTCTCTAATTCTTTGGGGTTGGAAATAGGAGAGAGTTTAAGTTGTTACGAATAATCTACTCGTTTGGTTTGGCGCTATACGTACTGTACGGGTGCTGCCTCACCCTGTATAGTTGGTGCAGTAGTAAGTTTGTTGATAGTTCTTTGCTTTACCGATTCCACTTTAGTACGTCTTCACTTATCCATCGGTTACTTATGTACATTTTAACTCTAAAATCAGCAGTCGCTATGCCTAATTGTAATTTATCAGTTAAAATAATTTAAATATAATTATTGTAATTGTTTATATACGGGCAATATAATACTAATAGAATCTTTTAAAACAATGTTCCTATAATAAAACACAAATATTTTAGCTAAACAGGTGATAGTAATAACAAAAGAGGTGATATTTTATTGTTTTTTCTGAAATTCGGTTTCGTATCATATTCTGTCTTAACAATATATTACACAGCCGGTTTTATATTTTAGCCGAGAAAATGTATATTCCATAATCTACGTAATAGACAAAGAGAATGTTGGAGTGTTTTACGCCCATTGTTTTACGTCCTTACGTCCCGACCTTTGGTCAGCATGGGAGGCGTTCATAGCCTCCTTTCATTTTATATCTTACTCCTTGTAGGCAAAATTGACCTCCTACACTCATCTTATACACTTCAGCGGAATATTGAATTTTTCTTTTCTGAATCACCTTAAAGGCAGTTTTAATGGCAGAGAACCTCTCCAAAGTTGTTTGAGGATTGAATTTGCAATAATTTTACATTTCAAAAGTGTGTATATTACAATTAATGTTTCATCATAAAAGATGTCTTTTACTAGAAGTTAATTACCTATTGCAAACAACAAAAAATAATTACACATTTTTAAAATTTGAATTAACAATTTAAAATGTTCCTTATAAGAATAATAAGTATGCTGTATCGCATTAAACCATATTTATTAATATAATTATAGTTGTTTGGCTCATCTTCGACGATACCAATAATTAAAATTCCAAAAATGTTTATGATGTGGTTTAATACAATTATAAATGTTGTATTTACTATTTGCGTCTTTTAATTATGGGATCAAACGATTTAATAATTTCAAAATTAACAAAATATATGCATAACATGGGAAATGGCAAATGCGTTATTGAATAAAAAGATCAAAGTTAGTTTTTCTCATATACTAACCATGTACTAGATAACCATATACTAGATTTCTTAAATTAAACAGCATGTAAAAATAGTTTTAATTTATGATATTAATAAACAGTGCGCATAGATGATCATTCAATGGGCATACGCATATTAAAAATAATATCATCAATTGTTTTTATCATGTCTATTGTTATTCTGTATATCGCAATAAAACGGATATAATTATTTTGAGTTTTATTCTCCAACTGACAATAAATCGTGATGACCCACGGGTATTGAAATGAAACTCATTATTGATTTAAATTAATGTTTCAAAAAATGTATGAGTATGATAAAATACTAATTAATTGTTAAGACATTAGCAATGAGTTTTCTAAGTATTCATTGTTCTTATAATTAAATCTGATGTAACAATGAAGCTTGTAGGTGGATAAACAATTAAGATGATTTTCAAACATTGTTTTATAAGCCTCGTTATATTTATCATTTCTATCTACATTATTTTCACCCAATAATTCCTTTATTAGCTAATCCTGAATTGTTTTGTTGCAGGTAAGAGATTTTCATTTTACACTGTGAGTAAAACGTTGTCATGCACGATTGTGAGTAATCATTTTTATATGCATATTAAAGCAAACAGTTAGTGGGCCAAGAGTATGAAGTCTACTGTATCATTTTGTCTCTTAGTTAAAAATATCTTTGTACGCATATAAAAAAACTACTATTAAAAAAAATTATCTGGTCTGTTTTAACTGAAATTAACTGTTTAGCCTTTCATCAGTTTACCTACCGTAGAGTGAGTGACAGAACCAAACGCGTGGGCAGATTGCTACGATTGGAGAGATCACTAGTCAGTTGAGTGTCCGGTTCTAACGCGGGGTTAAATTTTAAAATAACACAATAAATAGTAAATTCATCTAAAGTTTATAAACGATGCACTACAACAAAATAGGTTGTAGTATTTCCGTATTGATGAACTATTTGAAATAAAAATTACGTGTTAATACAAATTTTTGGAATTTCAACGCAGTACAACTCTTCCTTAAGGATCTATATATGGGAAAATAATGGTTCTGATAGGGTAGACTATACATGTTTATTTTAACAACATATATATATGGTATTCTCTTATGAACTTTCATATTTTTGTCAATCGCCCTAGAACTTTGGACAGTTTTTAAATTGTAAGGGATATGATGACGTACTAGAAAATTCTGTTTTCTAAAATAAGTTTGATTAATTTTTGTGTAAACGGAAAGTTGTAAAAATAACGGGATACTGGAAAGATAACTACTATTTATTTACATATTAATGGAAACGTCAATTTTGATTTAGATACCTTCGACACCTTGACGGGTGTTTATGTAATCTATTTGAATTTATAGTACTGCCTTGAAGTACAAAGTTTTATTCGCTAAATAAGCAAACACGTCGGTTTTAATGTTAAATTAAGAAATGTTTATCACTGTTATAGACTTGTCATTTTAAAGTGAAAATATAATGCCGCATTTCGCATCAATAAAACTTAAATATCTATCGTAATGTTAATATACTTGATTTCTTCGTTTATCTCTTTAGAGACCATCCAAAAGTTAGGGGTCGTAACCCTAGGAAGGGTTCGTAAACCAAACAAGACTGGACTCATTTGATGTATTTTATGTAGTTTTATCAATATGGTGGTAAATATATAATGCTTATGGTAGTTCTTGGTGTGTTAATTTATTTTTCATGACAGTGTCTCTCATGTCACATACGTTAAAGATTTTCCAAGCACTTATAGAAATATCATTTTACTGTAAGAAGTAAAATTTAAATTGATGAAAGAATTTATCTATTGTATTTATACGAGTGTTTCTAATTAATAATGGGGGATCTGTTAACTCCATCTGTGGTTTTGTTATCTGTTCGACAGCTATTTGACTGTTTTATTTACAAATTTAAATCAAATAACTGAATTTCTTGAGAACCTTTCCTTTTTTTGAAACCATTTTTATGCTCTAAAATTACACTATATTGTGAATTCCTAAAACTAGATAGTTTTAACCAAAGATAATCATACGGCAAAGAAAATGCTCACATCCTCCGTAAAATAAAAGAGGAATTATGCCAGTCTACTCAGTGATAAAGAGGCTTCAATGACCCTCAGCCAAATTCCGCAGTTGGGACGTGCAAGCATAAAAAAATCATTATTGTCTATTTAGAAATGAATTTTCATCCGAAATTCCACAGAGGAAATGTTTGTTGAAATCTTTTGTACATGATACATTTACATTTATGTTCATTAATTTGGTTTCATATTATGTTTAAATAACACAAGTTTTACACTCCAAGTTTCCGTAAAATGATATTGGTTGTTTTGGGGATAATTAGGGCTACTTGTATTAATATGTTACATGTTAAAATCTCTTATGATTGGAATCAGTTTGTTTACAAAATTTGTTTATTCAGATATTTTCTCGTTGTCATCATTCGTTATCTATAAGCTCAATATAAAAATATTCGTTAACGCTCAGCCAAATCGCATGGAGTAACATGCACGATAATTGACCTCAATGATCCTCATTTATAAATAAAGCTTTATGCACAACTTCAAGTCAGTTTAAAGGTCAGTTAGTTTTTGAGATATTTTGCGGTCAGATATAAAAATATACAGAATAAAGCATTTCCAGCTCCACGTGAGATAGGTTTCAATACTGCTCTGCCATTTATTATTTTTTTATTTTATTTTTATCATGCTGCTTTAAACAATTAATTATGTTTTGATGGTTATAAACGACTTGGATTGTAGATATTAATATTCCAGGGTATTAATATTTTAAATTATCAATGAGACATCCAAGACGATATAAAATATTTTTTGATTAGTAAGCTCCTAGTGAATATTCAGTACAATTTATTACTTAATTGGTTAACTATTAAATATTATCTGGTTTGTCTAAAATAAAAATCACAGTTCTAAATAAAAACAATGGATTTATTTTAAACTGGCAAATTAATAAGTTCAACGTTTCAGAATTTTTCATCACTCTATTACCACAAACAATATTGACAAAACCGTTTAGTAAATCAAAAAAGTTCCTTTGAAAGAAAATAAAATATTAATCAAATATATCAAACTAAAAATTAGAGCTCTCTTCTAAAATAAAATTATAACGTTTTAAAATAAAAATCTAATACCACTTGGAAATAACTAAAATAAAAAATGTTCACTTCTAAGTACACCCACAATTCAAAAAAATTAAAATTTAAACTTCTCTTTACACTAGTTGAACCTTAACTTTCAAGTCTCTGCAATTCAAATTACAACTCTCTCAAACAATTATTAATGTTCAATTAATTTCCAATTAATAATTCACAATTAAACAGTTCCAATTAATATTAATAAATTACTAAATTTCCAACTTTCAATTAAAGTTATTAACAAAGTTCAATTTTAATTCACTTTTTTTGCAATGTATGAACCAAATGTAACTTGTATGATTCTATTATGCTCTATTGTTCCTCGAGAATAAGCTGTTCAGATTGCTCCGTAGTTTCTATGAATTTAATTTTTTCCTATAAAAAAGACAACATAATTAATTTAATATCAGATCTGGTAGAATATTTCAATAAAACGTACAATAAATTTGGTGCTTACCTCAAAATCCCTCGCGGAAAAAAAAATTAAGAAACACGGCGCACTGTAATCAACTTACTCACGAAAATAACCACAAGAAGGGCGAAAATTATGAGCGGGCGCTTAAATACTTCCCTTTCAAATCAACTTTGCAGGACATCCGCGGTGCTCTCATTGGTCCAGCTGTATCAAACCAGGAGAAACAATACTCGCAACAAGACATGTTCTAATCAATTCAAAGGCAGTCAACCTGCCTTCCTAACAATTTAAAAACTACCCAGTACTAACTTGCCAAAGGATTACATGTTCGTTTTTACCCTTGACTTTTCACAATTTCGATCCCAAAATGTTAATTTAATTTAAGTTTTAATTAAAACATAAATCAATGTAGCTTTAAAAAATGCTACAATGGTGATAGTTTGATACAGAATATGTAGGGTTGTGTATAAAAACATAGCTGATGTAAGTTAAAAATTATTAAAATGTCGCTTGTTTATCGTATAATAATAGACACAATTTTATTTTAGCAATACTAGAACAAAAACAAACAACCGTCATCGTTACGAGGGGACGAAGTTAGTAGAAGTTAACAGCAGCTCTGATGACGAGTGAAGTTTTTAATATGTTTATCAGTACCTTATATTGTAATCGAATATATTTGAATGGTTAATAAATAACACGCAGGTATAATTAAAATTGTAATTATAATTTATTACAAATACTATTTAAATGTTATTGAAATGTAATGTTGGAAACTTTTAAAGGTGACGCCATAGTTTTCTTGTAATTTAGTACTGTTCCAAATGTACAAAAAGTGTTTTTCTATATTGCGTAATTTAAATGTTATATTTTTCATAGTAATTAGCCATTCATATAGTAATTAAATTAATCTGAAAGGCAATCAAACGCTTTTGTTATTCTATTACTACTTGGATTTTACTTAGATTCGAACCTTTGGATGTTGGGGAGTCAATGTTTGGTAGTCAAGACGTGTTACATATTTAGACGATATTTGTATTTTTCAGATGATCAGTATAAAACGAACTTATTCATTGAGTGGGGAAATGCTTTGTTAGACACATTTGCAGGACCTGGTAAGTATCCGCAGGACTTGGGACATGCCTCTGCCGCTTGAAGGTGTGGTAGCTTGGTTGCATTCGCCTAACAGTATGTCCGTGGACATTACTAACTTTTTTTTTTTAGTTTTCTAATATGTAGCTGCTTTTCAGAATAATGATCAATGGTATACTTTTTTAACAGGTTATATTAGGCGAATGTGCTCGTAAGAAACTGATGAACTGTACAAAAAACTTATTAAAATGTTTAGCAAAGAGAATTTGATTGGGGAGGGTACAAATAGGTGAATTCATTATACTTTCAAAGTTATACATGAAAGGAATGAAGTTGTTTGTTGAACTTAAAGTAACGAAGGTTTTACTTTCACGTAACACATAGCACAGCTCTGGTTATGACCCACAAACAGCATTTAATATATATTCAAACAGTTTATAATATATACAAATGTAATTTTAAGATTTAAATTCCTTAGTTTAGTCCACAGGTTCAGAGGGGGGAATGGATGTGGCGATTCCCATGATACACGACATAGTTATCGACATTAATATCCATTTATATTTCTTAAGTGTGTATTGCACAAGAACCAAATGTCAGTAGTTATTAACAGGTTTGTGACGTAGTAAGCTAATACATTGGGATTAATAACTTCATCTTATTAACAATTTAGAAAATGCTAATTAAATGTATATATGTATAATAATTAATTATAAATAATCATAGACATAAAATAATTGTGTTAGCAAGTTACTACGCTAACACACGCGATAACTATTTTTAAATACTTATGGCTCAGCAATATATTTAACATTTATCTATAAATCGAGATATTGGCATCTCGATTACATTACACGTGGAAATGAATAAATTAAAACTTACTACATTTACAAGCTGAAAAAATGCATAATGCTATCTTACTGAAGTAGCTTATTTACATTTAAAAGGTACAGATAAATTGTTTTTATATTAATGCCATTGTTATAAAAATGTACAATGGGACGTACGGAATTTAGACGAAAACAAAAGGCCGTACGACGTACAGACAGGCTGACCGGCATTCACAGAGAGAATGTTAGCTGCCGCTCCGTCACTTGTAAATAAACCATACTCACAACAGTAGAGCCGCAGACAAACAATACACGGATTTATCTTGTATTCCACTGAGGTCGCCTCTGAACGAATTAAAAAACCATTACGTCCGATCCACATTCTGTTTCACAGCGTTCGCACATTACCAGGAGGGAAAGTTTGATGAGCCTTTTCACTTTTCAAAACCACACTGCGCTCGAGTTTGCTCACTTTGCACGCGTCACTGAAAGGTACAATTTTTTGTAAAGCTATAAAACAGTTCCACTAACTGACAGTTTTAATAAGTGTTCTCATTTTTAGTAGTATTTTAGAAATGAACGTTTTATTATGGTTTAATTTCTGATAACACGTATCTTAGCTATAAATAGGAATAGTTTCGTACATGAGTATTTGAAATGTGTAAGTAGCTAGTTTTAAATATCACTGAGTTTATAGCAATGTCAAATATAACACTTTTATAATATTTTTGTCATTATAAATAAACGCAGTTTTGATCAAATTAAATAAAAAATTAATTGACGTAAATCACACTTTCTGTTTTAAAACTGAAATAAATAAAAATACTATCTCCTCATGTAACTAAAATAAAGGGTATTGTTTGTTTCACAAAAAATTGTTACAACTGGTTTCTTAATAGTTTTATGTTTTATTCTATTATTTACTTGTTATCGGTTTGTAAATGAAAATTAAAACAAGCATTGTACTTGAACACAATGTCTATGACGATCAAAGAAAATAAAAATGTGATATAATTACTAATCAAGTTGTAACCAGCTTGAAATTATTACACGGTTTTAATGTTTAATCACTTTATTCCACAAGGGTTTTTACTTAACTCAACTTTTCATTATCCCAATAAATCCTTGGAAATCCTCTTTATTAAACGAATTATTTGTTCTTGTAGTTCTCTACCTTTTTAATGAATAATCGATTCAAAGATGTTTTATGTCACTGATAGAGCTTTATCTGAGACTTCACGTGCAAATTAAAAAAAATCGGTCCTTTGTGGCGATTTAGTTAAAGCAAATAGGCATATTACCAGACATATTATTTCAATAGTCATTGTCTAAGAGTGGATCAGATTGGTAATTGACTGACTCTTCTATCCAGGCTTTGCCTATGTGAGAGAATTTTCGGTTCGTTTTATTAATTTTATATTTTAAACGACAACGCTGAGTATGCCGGTCAAGCCCCGATCAGAAAAATATAAACAAAAAACCTATCTTTGATAAAAAAGTTGTCGTAGTTTGTCATATAGTATCGAAGAAA
>NW_025781727.1:0-39704 GCF_021130785.1 Homalodisca vitripennis | reverse complement strand
ACCATCATTGCCTTACCGTTCATGAACTAGAAATCACATGTTCATTTACCTTCATTAATGGATTCAATGGAACAGGAACAAATTACCTTGTTAATAATTCATGGTTATTGGTGATTATGATGAATTCAATCCACCCACACGATCAAGAGGAAATTTATATAAATAATATATATATATATTTATATATAAATATATATTATATTTTATATAAATACTATTTTATATATATTATACAAATATTTAATTATTATATTTATATATAAAATATTATTAAAATATATTATATAATTTAATATAATAGATATTATCATTTTTTATTCATGTATAAATATATAATAATAGCCAAGTATTTTTTTTATTTCTCCAAAATTTATACATAAGGTTGTTTAACAAACAATTTTAATGTCTTAGAAAAACCAGGGTCTGCCTTCCAAGAATGAAAATAATTTATCCTATCTAAATACTTACAAATAAAAAAAACGCTAAATAAAATCATTTAACTGCTGGTAGACCAAGAAAATTAAATAAAAAAGATTCCCAATTCAACTAAATATTCTACAAATAAATATCAAAATATACGGGTATATAATTTGAAATATTTAGGGCTTCTAAGGGCTAAGACCTTGTATAACACACACCTCATAACCTAGCAGTTTGTGTGTGTGTGTGTGTGTGAGTGATGTGTGTGTGTGTGTGTGTGTGTGTGTATTATTTATTACCTTTATTAATTATATTCCATATTATTTTATTATTCAAGTCTGCTACTACTATAATAAATAGTTTTATATTGAGTACTTTCATTTGATGATCTACCACGATACATCCGGACCAGTTCACCAGTCGACTACCTTTATATGGGGTATGTCAAAGACAGATTATTTTAAAAATTTCAAAAACCACTAGTATTGATGATCTGAGGAAATCAAATTTGGGTACAGGAAATACAAGGATTTCCCTCAACAAACATTAGAGCAAGTTGTGTCACAGTTTTTACAGCCTGGTGCAATTGTCCCAAGCCCGCGGAAAGAAAAGCAAAATATGAAGCATTTCTTTGGGTGAAAATTGTTATGCTCATAAGGGAATGACAGCCTAACCCATTCATGAAATAACTATAGACGAATTTTTATTAAATGTCTTTTCTTTTCCCTCTTTGGGTAGCATTCCAAAAATACCGGTTAAAAAAATCTCTATTTTCCCTAGTTTGTAACCTTGCATGAATACCCTTTTGTAACATAAAAAGTCACTGGTTACGCTTAAAATTTAAAAAAAATGTGAGCTGCTAAAAAAAGGGTTACATATGCTTACTTTGAAAGAAGTTAATTCTGACTTAAAAAATTCATTTGGCTGTCATTTGGTACTGGATTAAGATAGGGGACCTCTACTTTGCGTTGTTAGTTTTCTTTTTTTCAGGATCTTTAAAATGAGGAGTCACTCGATGGGGCTTTCCTTTTTGAAATTTTTTTAGTTGCCCCCAAAAATTCCCCCATTTTGCTTTTGTAAACGGGAAACAGTTTAAATTTTGCCCAAAAAAAACTTCATAAAATGGGTTTAAAAGGGGTGAAGAATTTAGGTTTGTTATTCTAAGCCGAGCATTATTAACACTTTTTTTATTTTTACTGAAAAAGATATATTAGTTTATTTTTTTAAATTTGTGTGGGGGTTTTATTTTTTTTAAAAAAATTATTTTTTTTATAGAAAAAGAGGGGATTTTTTTTTATCTGTTTAATAAGCGTGACACCCCCCCTTTTTGGAAAAAAATTTTGATTTAAACCAAAAGAAGTTTCGTTTTTTATTGCCCCTTTGGGGCCGAAACTAATTGTTTTTTTTAATTTTCCCCCTTTTCCCCACAATTTTCAGAAGATTTATTTAGGAAAAAAAATAGCCTACTTTGGATTTTTTACTTGAAAAAAACTTTTTCCCCAAAAATTTATTTAAAGCAATTGATTAAATGCTTTTTGGGGGTTTCTTTTTTTTAAATTTGGGGATTTTTGCGTTTTTTTTCGTTTTTCGCAAAGTAAAATCAAATACGGTACATTTTTTTTTTAAACCCCAAATTTCCAAAAATTTTGGGGGGGGCCCCATTTAAAAATTTTTTTTAAAAATCAAAAAATCTCAAATTTAAAAATTTTTTTTTTTCCCGCGGATATTTTTCCTTTTGTGGGTTTTTATAATTTTTTTTTTTGGAAAACGAAAAAAACTCGCAAAAATAAAATTAATTTTTGGATTTTTCTTTTAAAATTTAAAAGAAAATTTTATCTAATTTTAAGGAACACCAGAAAAAGATTTTACTCTTACAACTTTTGGGTTTAAGGGGCCCTATTTAAAAATAAAAAAAACACAAATAGGCTTGTTGAAAGGGGCTTCTAATGGGGTAAAAAATAAATTTTAAAATTTTTTAACAAACCCCCCTCAACTGAACTTATTTTTTACAGGGGCGCTTTTTTTTAAAAAAAACCAACCACAATCCCCTTTCTTTTTTTTAAAAAACCCCCCAAAAAAATGTTTGGGGCAAAATGAAAGTCTCCCCAAAAATGAGATTTTTCCTTACTGGTGTTTATCAATATTCAAGTTCCCCCCCCAATTAAAAAGTTGGAATATGGGATTTTTTGAGTTTGTTATTTTTTTTCAATTTAATACACAGAATTAATTTTTTTTTTTTCATGGGTAGGAAAAGGTAAAAGGGAAAAAACCATGGGGGTTTTTACTTTTACAATTTTAAAACCCCCCAAAAAAAAAAAACTGCGAAAACACAAACGTGTTTAATTTTTTTCACTTTTCCCCCGTTAAAACCTTTATTATGTCTTAAAAACTTGGGTTTTTTTTTTTTGGAGATTAAAATTTTTTTTGAAATCACTTTCCCAAATTATTTATTTTTTTAAAAAATTTTTTTCCCATCTACCATAAAAAAAAACTTTTTTTCTACAAATCAAAACTATTTTTTTTAAAAACCAATTCGCCTCTTTTATACTTTTAGGTTTTAAAAATTTTTTAAAAAAATTTTTTTTTTATAAAAGGGGGAAAAAAAATCTTGTTTAGTTATCAAATTCTCTTTTTTTAATTTTTACTCTAAAAACTGCCCCCCTTTATGGCGTTTGATTTTATTTAACGATTAATCAAAATGGTTGTATTTATAATTAAACATTTTTGGGCCATTATTTTTTAAATTTGGGTTTAGAAAAATAAATGTGTTGGTATAAATTTGCGCCTTGGGTGTGGTCAAAAACTTATCCCTTTTTCCCTTAATGGGGAAAAGTCCCAAAAAATTTTAATTGGTTTCAGTACACTTGGGGCATAGAGTTTTACAATTAAATTTTTTTTTTCAAAAAGTGTACTCTATTTTCATTGCACCCAAATAAAAAAAAACTAATTGTCTTAAAAATTTAAAAAAGGCCAAGTGCCGAAGCGGGATTTTTAATCCCAAGCAACCCATCGTGGGGTTTTTGCTATTTGGGCTTTATTATTTTTTTACTTCATATACATACTACACAATCGTTTTTTTTTCAATCGAAAAAAAAATTTTAAAAAAAAACTTAAGAAAAAATTAACTTTAAAAAATTTTATAAAAATTTTAACAAAATTTTGTTTTAGGGCATTTTTTTAAGACGAAAAATTAATACACTTTTATTTTTTTTGCTATTTAACAGAATTAAAATTTTTTCGTATGTCATTTTCGATTTGGGGTTTTTAAAAAAATATAAAATTTTTAAAACATTTTTTTTTTAAAATTTTTTTTAAACCTGGGGGGAAATCGTGATTCTTAGTTTACAAAGAATTTTAAATAAAAGGTGTCACTTTTGGGGGAAACTTTTAAAATTTAAGTTTCAAAATTAAAATAATTCAATCATATTACCAACTCCTTGTAGGGGCCTGAAAAATTTTCTGAAAACCCTTTAAAAAACACCAAAATATGGGGGACGTCCGTCAGCTACTGAAGACAAATTTCAAACATTTAAAACACGACCCCCAAAAATTCTTTCTAAAACCTCCAAATGACGAAATTTACAAAACCCACTTGGGAAACCCCCAAATTACAATTCTCATTTAAAAATAAACAATTTGGGTCTTGTTTCCCCGCAGTGACTAAATTTTTAATTTTGAGGTTTAAAATTTTTCATTTTTTAATAAAAAAGGGCCCCCCCAAATTTTTCCCCTTAAATCTTTCTTTTGGGGGGGCGACGGGGAAAAAGGGTTGCCCAAAAGGGTAGGGGCCCGGGGCGCCCAAAGGGGGTTTTGGGGGAATGGCCCCCAAATGTAAACCGAGACCCCGATTTAGGGGGACTGTGGGGGGGGGCCCCCGGGGGGAAAGACTGAGACAAGGAACAAAGAAAAAGGGGCGCCCATGGCGGGGGGACGCGGGGGGGGTGTACTGAACCGAGGGGACTTCGGGAGGGGAGTTTTTGGGGGGGTGGTGGGGAGGAAAATCCCCCCTTTTCACCCCGGGGTTTTTTTTTTTCCTCCAAAAACCCCCCCTCGTCACTGTCAAACCGGGGTTTCACAAAAAAATTTTCTCCCCCTTCCCCTTTTAAAAATTTTTTGGGTTTTTTATACACTTCGCCCCAAAAATTTTCTCTTTTTGGTGAAAATGAGATCGATTTACTTTGTTTTTTTTTAAAAAAATTTTTGGGTTTGTGCAAAGAAAACGAGAACATTTTTTGCCTAGAAAAACTTTTTTTTTTTTTTAAAACTTTTTTAAATTTCTCTGCCCAAACACACAAAAAAAAGGGAAAAAATTTTTTAATTTTGGGGGTTGGAAGCTTTTTTTCTCATGTTGAACCTACTTTTTAAACCCTTATTTATGTAACTTAAGATAGTTTACCGTACGTTGAGATAGTTGTGTTGAACATAATAATGACTTTTTTAATTGATTAACCCATAATACCCTAATATACCATATGGTAAAACCAAAAAATTCAGTATTTACAAAGTGCTCTTAATACAAATTTTGCATTTTTTAAAAATCGGGGATAAATTCTTTTTTTTAAAGACTTCAACATAGGGGGTTTTTCCCATTTTACAGAAAAAAGGAATTAGCTCGACTCGGAACCCAAATACTCCCCTTTTAAAAAAATAAACCTATTGTGTGGGGGGTTGCTTTTTTCGTGACTACGGGAATGAAGGGGCAAAAATTTTTTAAATTTGTCAGTTTTTATCCATTTTAAAAAACAAGTACATTTCCCTATTATTGCTTTTTTTTAAAAATTTTTCTTTTTTTTTAAATTTTTTTATTTTAAATTAAAAAAAATTTTTTAAAAATTTTAAAAAATTTGGGAAAAAATTAATTTTATAATAACAAATGAACCCTACATGTTTTTTTAAAAATTTTAAAAAAGGGTTTTGGGGAAATTTGGGGGGACCCACAAGGCTGTTAACACGCCCTCCATTTCCCGAAAACCCCCCTTTCCCCGCCACATACCAACTTTTTATAATGTATATACGGACAATTAAAAAAAAAAAGTTTTTGTTTCACATTTTTTCTAATTAAAAAACCCTAAACGGGTTTTTTAAATTTTGATAAAAATGAATTGTTAAAAAATTTTGGGGAAATTTTTGTGTAACTTCCAAAAATTCCAGAAGTAAATTTGGGGGACTAAAATATCTTTAAAAACCCAATTGAAAAAAAATTAAAAAAAAATTTTTTCCCTTTTTTGGGAATTTAAAAACGTAGCTTTATCCGTTTTAGTTAACAATCGCAATTTCTCCCTTTTTTAGAATATTTTAAAAAAAGGGGGAAAATTTGTTTTTGAATCCCCCGGGGGGCCCTGGGCATATTAGAAAAACACCATCTCCTTAAGGGGGTTCCCCTTATGCACAATTTATAGCCTACAGCCCCTTTCATTTGGATGTCCTCCCAACGGGGAGGATGTAAAAAAAGTTTTTAAAATTCCCCGGGTCAATAAAAAGGGGAATTGTCGCCCCAAAAGTAAGAGGTTTAAATGACCCCTTTAGAAAAAAATTCCCCTTAAGGGACAGCCCCTCTGGAAACGCATTTTTTTTTAAAATTAAAATGAAATTTTTTAAAAAAATTAAAAAGGGGCAGATAAAAGTTTTTCCCGAATATTTTTTGGGTTAATTTTATTTCGTAAACTTGTTTTAAACATTTAATCATATAACTAAAAATTTTTAAAATTTTAAAAATTTGACAACAAAAAAATACCAAAAAAAAAAATTTAATTGATTTTTGGGGGGGTTTTTAAAAAATTGACCACATTTAAAAAAATTCAAATTTATGTTTTTGTTTAAAATTTTAATACTAATTTCCCCGTTAATAAAGGTAAGACTGTTGCTTTTCCCCACCAAAAATTTCCCCTTTTGGGGTTATAGGGGTTTTTTTCTCCGCCCAAAAACTATATTTTTGGGGGGAAAAAAAAATGAAAAAAGTACAAATTTAATTTTTTTTTCAAATTTGTTTTAAACCATATTAAAAATGAAAATTACCCTCACCCCCCCCCAGTCAAGTGTTTTTTTCAGGGGAAGGGGGGGCCCCTTTTTCAGTTTTAAAAGGGTTCCCGCTCTTTTAATTTTTTAAAAAGAAATAGTACGACCCAGGGAATTTTTTAGGGGGGGTGTTAGGATTTTTTGGTTTTTCATAAACGGGGGGCAAAAAAATCTTTTTTTTTAACGGCGAATTGCTTGACTGCTGTCATCCATTAGTTGGGTTCCAACAGTAAAGGATGAAAAATTTAAAACTGTTACGGAAAAATTTCCTTACCCCCATTTAGTTACTTTAAAAATTTTTTAGAAAAGAGGCTGAAGCTTTTTTTTGGAACGACGAATTTCCTTACCATTCATCTATTACTTGGGGGTTTATGGGAAAAGGGGCCTGAACTTTTTTTTCTACGGCAATTTTTCCTTTTCCGCGTAATCTAGTTACGTTGGGGTTTGGGCCAATAAACGAAATTTTGATTTTTTTCGGAGATCTTCTTTGTTTTTGGGGTTACCCCCGTTAATAATCATGTTTTGGAAAAAAGGGAAAAATTTATGCCCCCCCTTTTCCCTTTTTACTGCATACCCCAGGAAAACTTTTCCTTTTTGGGAAAGGGTTTTATTCAAAAAAATTTTGGGCCCGGGAAAATTGTGGTTTTTTTAAGTCGCCCCTAATCTTTTTTGATGTTTTTTTTCCCCATTTTTTAAATTTAAAAGAATTTTAAATTTTGTTCCCACAAACTTTTTTTTTGTTTAAAATTTTTTTTTTTTAAAAAATTTTTAAAATTTAGATTTTTTTAAAATCTTTCTTTTTAGTACTGAAAATTTTTTTTGGGGCACCAATAAAAAAAACTCGCCCAAAAAAATAGTGGCCTCCTAAAAATACCAAATTTACCAAACAAAATTTTTTCACAACCAAAAAAGTTAGAAAAAACAAAAAATCTTTTTTTTATAGTTTAGAACCTTTTAAAACCCCAATACCCGGGTTTATTTTCAAAAAAAACCCTTTTCTAAAAAAAAATTTTTTAAAAAACAAACGAAAAAATTAGCGGGGGCTGGGGGACTAAAAAGGGGTTTAAAAAATACATTATTTTTTTTGTATTCTAGCAAAGTTTTTAAATCATTTTTAAAGAGTGCAAAAAAAAAATTTTGGCTGTGCACTTTTTAAAAAAAATAAACCGCACTTTTTAAAAATTCTTAGATTAAAGCAAAAAAAAAAAAGGGGCCCCAAATTTTTCAACCTTTTCTGGGGAAAAAATATACTAAAATCTTTTTTCCTTTTTATACCTTGCTAAAAAATGTACATCCCTACATTTAACAAAAATTTGGGCAGCAATTTTTTTTTTTGTTTACAAAAAACTATTTTTTTATGTGTTTCAAAAATAACTTAAAAAATTGAATAAAGGAAGGTTTTCTGGCCCCTTATAAAAATCAAAAAAAATATTGATAAACTTTTTTTTCCCAATTTAATTTCAATTTTTTATGATCGAATTTTTTAAAACATTGACCCCCTTTCTTAAATTTTGGGACAGGGGGGGGACTTTCCCATGATAACTTGGGGGCTGAGAACTCTTCTATGGGTCGTTTTTTTTTGTCCTTGGGACCATCAGCTTGAAAAAGTCTAAAGAAGGGCCCCATAATTAAATTTTGGTATGTTTTTCTAAAAAATCCCTGTTCTACAACAATTTTAAAGGGGTTTTTTTTTTTTTAATTTTTTTTAAAGGGGAAAAACCATTTTGTACAAGCTTTTGATGTCTTGTTATTTTTTTTTATTTTTTTTTACCCCTGAATTATTACCTTTGGGGTTTTTAATGTGACATTTTATAGGTATGTATATTGATGTGGTCACTATAATTTTTCAAAATTTTTTAAAATTTTTTTTGCTGCCTTTTTTAGGTTTGCATTTTTTTTCCTAAAAATAAATGTAGAAAGTAACATCCCCCCCCTGCCAGTGAAAAACCCCCCGGGGTTTGAACCTTCGGAGTAGTACTTTTTTGATGAAATTTTTGTTAAAAATTTAAATCGGGGTATTGCCATTTAAAAAATTGGGTTTGGGTTTTGTGTTTTTGGGGTGAGTGAAGGGGGCCCATTTTTTCCGAAAAGGGGGTCTTTTTGGAGTTAATTCTGGACCAATGAGAAAGCAGCAATGGCGGCTAGGCCACGCCCCCCCTCCCCCCTCCCCTCCCCCCTCCCACACCCCCCGCCCCCTCCTAGACCCCCTGCGACGACCCCCCCAGCCAATGGGAGAGCAGCAAGCCCCCCACCTTACGAGAGCGATGGCGGAACGAGCGATGGCGGACGGTGTCATGGCGGGATGAACAAAAATTTGTGTCTCCGGCGGCCGGTATCCGAAACCCGGACCCCTACGAATGCGGAGACTGTCGCGCTGACCACTGGACCACGGAGACGAGTTGTGCGTGGCGGCGCCGAATATGGCTGTACGTGCGGCGCGGGGCGCCCGGCGATCAACGAGTCCAATAATAACTACACAGATGTGCATTTCCAACGGCTCTTCTCCCTCTCTCGGTGACGGATGCAGGTGCACATTCCAACGACTCCCAATAATAACTACAACAGATGTGCATTCCACAGTAACCAACATGACACATTAAATCATATTGCGTCAGCCTGGGAGCTACGTGAGCCACGTGCAGATCATTAGTCTTCAGTCCATACCGGTGAGTCAGCTATTTATAGGTGCTCAGGTTACCGAACATTACCGGAGCGCGCTATATAAATAGAGCGGCCGACCGATGGCCAGTCATTAACCGTGCTGCTCTTCACTGTGGTAAAGCCTGCTTCTTACTTGTTCACTTAACACTATTCTGTCATTGTCATTGTGTATAGCTACATTGTAACCATCTCAACGATAGCCGTTCATTTAAAACAAATTTAAAATAACATTGTCATATTTGTTTTAACATAAACCTCAACTACATTTCTCAATAAGCGCCATATATCATGTCGGTAAATATGCTAGAGCCTGTATATTTAGTAACACACCAGTGAAACGTATGTCAAATAAGTTTAGACTTTACGGTATGAGGACAACGTTTAAATTCAACAGTCCTCCTGAAGGAATATCTGAACTGGATTGGATTAAGCGGGGGTTCGGAGAAGTTGTAGAGCAAATGAAAGCTAAAAGCTTCAGATACAGATTACCTAGGTTTCACTTTGAACAGTTTTAAATTTCAAGAATAAAGATCCGGGATACGTAGCCTTTAGACCAGCTGATGAAGTTAACCTTGACGTGTTATGGAAAATCTTTGGAGGTATTGTACAGAGTAACGCTGAATCCTGTCCACTTCTAGTGATACGTTTCAAGTGTCTTGTACGGTTGTCAATCTGCCCGTAGGTAGAGGTAGAAATAGGCCCGGTAAATACAATAGCTTCAGCGAAGAGTGCAAAGGACGAAAAGGTATCGTAGTCATTAAGAATAGCGATAATCTGTGTCGTGCCCCGAGCTATAGTGGTAGCAAAAGCCTATGCCAAAAAAGATCCTCAACTTAAAGCAATAAGGCAGGACATGCTAAGAGACAAACATTTAGAGCACAGAAACTAATGGCAAAGGCAAGAGTTAATATTTCAGAAGAGGGGCTGGTTATAGCTGAACTTGAAAAGTTTCAAGACCACTTGAAGAAATATAACATAAACAGTATTCAGCTATAATGCAAAAGGGCGGGACGTTATACTTCAGTGGTAACAATACGGAAGCCTCATACAAAATAAACTTGTTGTTTCACAAAGGTCACTTCAACGTGATAACTAATTTGACAGCAGCTTTCGCTTGCCATTTCTATTGTGAAGCTTGTTCATGTGCCGTATGACCACAGAGGTGATCACCGATGTTCTAATGTCTGCCTCTGCTTGTAGCACAATCTCACCTCCCTGCAAGCTCGAGCATTCAGGAATAACTTGCCCTGAGTGTAATCGTCACTTTAAAAAACCAGCGCTGCTTTGCTGCTCACCAAGGTGATCTCTGCAAAAACGTACAGAAGTTGTCTCGACTGTGAGAAAAACATATACAAGAAACATAGAAAAACACAACATGAATGCGGTGAAGTATATTGTAGCACTTGCGCAGAATTTAAACCCGCTAATCATCAATGTTACATGCGCCAAAACAAAGTACCCACACTAAGAATGATAACTTTCTGTACATATTCTTTGACCTGGAGACTCGTCAGGACGACAATGTTTAGAGAACGAGCCTGACATCAAGGTTCACAAAGCTAACTTGTGCGTCTCAGAACAGTTCTGTAGCCAATGTATAAATAATAACGAGTTTTGTGAAAACTGCCTCCAACGCAGAAAAAATCTTTCAGGAAGACCCAATATCCAGTTTTATGAACTATGTAATGGAAATTCGCAAACCATACAAAGACGTGTGGCGTCATAGCTCATAACGGACAAGGATTCGACTTCCAATTCATCTTGAATATATTCTGGAAGAGACCAAATTCACACCGGAAGTCATTACTCGTGGGACAAAAGTAATTTTGCTGGAGTTTGACAACGTACGTTTCATTGACTCTCTCAACTACTTTTCCCATGTCACTGTCCGCTCTTCCAAAGCCTTTGATCTTGGTCCCGAAAATGAAGAAAGGCTACTTCCCTCATCTGTTCAACCACGATCGCAAACCAAAAACTACGTGGGACCGATACCAGCAAAAGTATTCTATTGCCCAAGAGTCAATGTTTGAAAAGAACTACAAAGACTTCGAGAAATGGCACAATGAACAGGTATGCAATAACTTATGTGTTTGACTTTCAGAAGGAATTGATAGAATATTGCATCTCTGGACGTTGACATACTGGCAAAGGCGTGTATTAAATTTAGATCCCTATTTTTAGCCGAATGCAATGTCGACCCGTTTCTGGAAGCTGTCACCATAGCTAGCGCATGTAACCTAGCGTTAGACGTAATTTCTTAAAGCCTGAAACAATCGGAATATTGCCAAAGAAAGGATACAGATTAGTGACAATCATTCTGGCATTTCTTTACAATGGTTGACGTGGGAAGAAGAGCGGCGAGGTGTTAGAATACAAGCACGCAGGAAGAGAGCGAGAGGTCAACATTGAGGGAATGAAAGGTGGATGGATTTGATGGAGACAGAATATATGAATTTCAAGGTTGTTACTATCACGGATGTCCAAAGTGTTTCCCGTACAAAAGAGGTGAACCGTTGAAAAGAAGATCCTTCTGACACCCTCGAACTCAGATACGAGAGGACAAGAGCCAAAATCGAGAAGCTGTCACGTACACCTTCATGAGGTGGTAGAGATGTGGCAGTGTGACTTTAATAAAACTAAAAATCAGAAAAGGAGCTAACATATTTGGAAAACCATCCCGTGTTGAACACCTTACCGCTCAATCCACGAGACGCATTTTTCGGAGGAAGAACCGGAAATGCCCATGACGTATTACAAAGTGTACGGAAGATGAGACAATACAGTATGTGGAACGTATGCTCCCTATATCCCTACGTTTGGTAAAACACGGTAAATATCCGATATCCCATCCTACCATCTATATTGGGTGACAAAGAGTGCAGAGAGAGGGGAATGCAGGTTGAGGGCTTGCTAAAGTGCAAAATGCTACCTCCAAAAGAATCTTTATCATCAGTGCTTCCAGCTAGAATGAATGACAAATTAATGTTTGTACTGTGCAATGTCTGTGGCGAAGAGCTCAACAACGATGACTGTCAACACAGTGACGAGGAAAGGGCGTTGATTGGCACATGGACGATGGATGAAGTACGGAAGGCAGTTTGAAAAAGGCTATAGAGTTGTTGAAATGTACGAGCTGTGGGAGTACAAACGTAGCCACTTTCGAAACGGGCGGATTGTTTACAGACTTTATCGACAAATTTCTAAAGATAAAACAAGAGGCGTCAGGCTATCCATCATGGTGTCAGACAGACGAAGAAAAGGAAAAATATGTGCAGGATTATTACGACCACGAGGGAGTAAAGCTTGATCCGTCAAAGATAGAGAAAAACGAAGGCCTCCGCTCTCTAGCAAAGTTAATGCTTAACTCGTTCTGGGGTAAGTTTGGGCAGAGAGAAAACCAGACAAAAACGCTCCATCACCAGAGACCCTGAGGAACTGTTTAAGCTGTGTATGGATTCTAAGAGCGTTGCCGTAAACAGAATACAGGAAATCAACGATGACGTTGTCCTGGTAAGCTGGCAACATTTAGAAGAAGTGGGCGAGTCATTAGCCACTGTAAACGTTGTCCTAGCTGCCTACACTACAAGTCAAGCCCGTTTAAAAAAGCTTTATGATCATCTGGAGGCACTGGGTAAACAAGTATTGTACTACGATACAGACAGTGTTGTGTACGTATACAAAAATGGCTTGTACAGAGTAAATACCGGCGACTACCTAGGGCAGATGACAGACGAGCTGGCTAAAGACTACGGTCCCCGGATCTCATATTGTAGAATTTGTTTTCCGGTGGTCCAAAGACGTATGCTTATCGCGTTTTTTTCCACAAACAAAAACGATTTTGTATCTGTCTGCAAAATCAAGGGTCTCACTCTTAACCTAAAAACTTCAAAAAATCTAAATTTTGAAAAACTTAAAGAAATGGTTCTTAGTGAAACCTGGGTAACACTCGATATTGAAGAAAACAGAATTAGGAGAACAAAGTCCAGGCAAATAGTTACTGTCAAAAGAGACAAAGGTTTTCAAAATTACAGGTCCAAAAACGCAGACGCGAAGGTGAGTATGGAACCCTGCCTTATGGTTATTGTAAAATGTCAAAAAACCAGTTAGATGGTACCTTATGCTGACAATACAGAATTATGTTAACAAGTAATGAGTCTATTGTCACAGTCGAATTTGAGTTTTGGAGCGAAAATGAGAAAATAATGAATAAATTTACCTCTGTACTGTATTCCCTTTAGTCGTACTCCATCCACCATCACCACTACACCGGAAATATTCTGGTTCTTCATCTTCCTCACCCGAATATCCTGATTGCGAATTCCGCAAAAAACTACTAATCACCTAGCACTGGAGACCACGGATGACGCAGAGGATGATCGTGATAGTGGTATTATTAAAAACGTATCAACGAGAAACGAGTATAGGTGATACGCACCAAGAATAATTGGTAGCACTCTGCACGGAGCCGAACTCAGTACTGAGAGCGGGATACGTGGCAGAACGGCGCCTCTACTAGCGCACATGTGGTCAACACATGTTGTGACGCACTTCCTGCGCTGTTGTATTCGCGGTTCCAGAGCCGGGTGACGAGGAGGTTGGTCTAAACAACCGTATGAAACAAAACTTTTCCTTCGGTCGTTACGAGGTGTGACCATGTAAGGTGCGAGGACTCACGCATGTAGATGGGTGAAACCTTCACTGGACGGGCACCTCTAGCGTCCACCACCCTGTTTAAAGCGCTCCGGAAACCCGTGTTTTACGTCCAGCAGGTGTATAATGATATGAAGTATGCAATAAGGCTATAATTTCAGCCACTAATCCGATTTATGCCTCTGCAGACTCTAGATTATATAAACTCTTTCCACAATCCTACCACCACTACTAAAGGGAATATAGTATCATACTCTCGGTCTTTATCGCTGCTCGAGAGAATACCCTTGTTCAAACGGACAAGGAAGGGAGGTGGGAACTCGTTGTCCCATCACAGCATACAGCGTTGGTTGGGGCTGTATGGGTATTCCCGGTCGGCGTGTTGGACAGTCGATCAGAGTGTTGACAACCATCGGTAATGCCAGGGGGATAACGGAGGCATGAACTAGCGTCTTTTGGAGCATGCCACGGTCTACAGCGGTGGAGGGGCTGTAGAATTTAGGGGGTTAAATATAAAAGATTACTTAGATATTCATCATTTGCGTAATGGACAAGCGTCAAGCAATAGCTAACGAGCTTACACAGACCGGCTCGTCGCAATTTCAAGAGGCGTGGCGTCACCTTGAAAGGTAAAGACGATTTGTACCAAGCGGATCTTGTAGAGATGCTACCGTACGCTGGTGAAAAACAAAGGTATGAAATACATACTTACGATGATAAATTGCTTAACAAAGTTTGCTTTTGCTGTACCGCTAAAGAGTAAAACCGGATTAGAGGTAGCGAGAGCGTTAGAACCAATTTTGAAGAAGCATAAGATGAAGAACTTTCAGACCGATCAGGGTAAAGAATGGTTCAACATTCATGTTAACAAACTGATGACGGCGTACGAAATAAATCACTATAACACTTACTCAGAGCTTAAAGCAAGTATAGTAGAACGGCTCAATCGGACGCTAAAAAAGAAAAAAATGTGGAAACTGTTTACTGCTAGAGGTAATTACGAGTGGCTCTCCATGTTACCGAGAATAGTTAAGGAGTACAACGCGTCCGTTCACAGGAGCATCGGTATGAAACCGAAGGATGTGAGGGAAAAAACACGTAAAGCTTATTCTGACGCGTATCGAAAAATCGAGAAGAAATAAAGGGAAAAAAACAGATCGAGTCAAAGTTCAACGTGAACGATAAAGTAAGAATTAGCAAGTTACAAGCGTGTTTTTTAAAAAAGGTTACATGCCGAACTGGACGAATGAAATATTCACAGTGTTCGCCGTGAAACCGAGCAATCCAAAGACATACATTCTGATGGACTCTAGCGGGACTGTGTTAAAAGGTGGTTTTTTACAAAGAGGAACTAGCCAAAGCAAAAACTGGTGACGTTTATCTAATTGAAAAAGTATTAAAAAGAAAAAAAGATAAAGTACTTGTTAGATGGACAGGTTTCGATAAAACAAGTGATACGTGGATAGACAAGAAGCATATTATCTGAGGACTTAATGTTCCGTCCAAGAGAGAGAGAGAGAGAGAGCGACTGCTGGTGGTGCAAGCTATATTTAAACATAGATATTTACGATGCGCAGTCAGTAAACAGCTGGAATGCGTGTCCGTGAAGCAGTCTCTGGAGCTACCCGTGTCTAATTTTTGACCGGTATGTGGGTGGAGGGGGAGATTTGGAAAAAAAGCAAGCACGGTCTTCTCCTACCAAAACTCTATACGCTGTTATTATTGCAGGGCCTTCTAATTGCGGTTAAAACCAACGTGCTGTTCAACCTCTTGTTTGATCCAAACGGCCTTGTTTACGAGAACGTGTACGTTTTTTCTAAATCACTTTATCAACCCAAATACCAATTTCTTGCAAAGGTATTGCCTAAAGAGATTGGTTTACTTTCCTTCAGATGACAATAACACCGTTTATAAGTCCTAGCGAAGCCAAACCGCATTCCATTATGGTTTTCGACGACATAGCGTGTGAAAAGCATGACAACATCCGCGCTTATTTCACTATGGGCCGTCACAACAATATCGATGTTTTTCTATCTTGGCCAAACGTTACAGCAGGATCCCCAAACAACTGATACGAGACAAATGCAAATTTTTTAATACTCTTTAAACAGGATGACATGAATCTTAAACACGTGTACGCTGATCACATCAATACAGACATGCCGTATGACTCTTTGAAAAAACTATGCACTCTAGCGTGAATGACAAGCATGGATTTCTTGTCATAGACAAGGATCGCGACCTTTATAAGGGCAGATACCGCGTTGGGGTTGACACTTTTCCTTGAGTCACTATGAGTACGCGGATCTATTACTACAACGACGTTTAGAAGGTATGCAGATGCCGGTTACGGTGGTAATCAAGAGACTTACAAAGGTAAGCTCTAATCTTTGCACGTGGTATTACGCAGATAAGAAAAGGTTTTGCGGTAACTATTGCAGTAGACGTGGTGCACACGGTCATGCGTATAATAGACTTTGTTGGCGTCATAGAAGAACCAGGTTGCTACAGCAGGAGCTTACCGCCAATAGTGCTGTTGATGATTTCATCTAGCCAGCGTATATACAACAGAGATAGGTGGATAGCGTTTATAGCCGAGTGTCAGGAGAAGAATGTACCTATTGAATTGGTAATTTACCATGAGGAACATGCTAAACGGTACGGTGCGTGAACCCATGAACCTACTGTCTCGGTTTAGACCGTTCCCCGACCTCTTTGGCAAGCCGATATTGAAACTCAGTAACAGTCACGGTAGTTTGAACTTTACTCAGATATACTTAAGGATGTTGAAGTATGCTTGTGATATACCTTATGCCACTAAGTGTATAGTGTTGACTGAGCGCAGTATACCAGTTAGATCCCCCGTTACACTCTATAGACGTGCACTGCGGTCGCGGTGTTACTTAAACATTAAGTTACAATGTAAGTTACGGCCCAATGCCTAGTAGTGTAATGGGAAGGCGGGGTAAACCGTTTGCTGCAGTGAACAACATATGTCAAGGACTGTACACAGCAGATTTCTTGAAAATTGCATTACCCACAGTACCACTGCAGTGCGAAAAAATTCGGCATCTCTTTGGTAACGAAAACCGGTGAGTATAAAATAACGCAACCAAACCTGTTTAGAAGCTGGCATGAATTTACCGGCGCAAACTCGGATGATTTTCTTCTTCTAAACTCATATCTGTTGCACAACACTAACGTTGATCGACCTATTCAACGTTTGAAAAAGGAATATATGGACAGAACAGTGTCAAACGATCAGTATAACGGTCGCTGAGATCCCTCAGTGGCGGCACGGTTATTAAAAGAACATTTATTTTTAGAGATATGACGCTACCTACGAGAACGCATACCTAGATTCAATCCTGAGACAGACAGATATTACTACGGCCTACCATTGACCTCTGGTGTTTCACTTAAAGAAGTGATTCGTTTACATTAGAAAACACAAGAAGCGGGCATTGTTTTTTAGACAAGTAGAACTGCCATGAAGAGGGTAAGGTTTGACGATAGAGTGGAGGTAAGGCTAGTTTCGCGGTATGACGAGTGCAGATTATTCGATACATTCATCATTTTTCGAACAGATGAGGAAATCCTATATAAATAAACAGATAGCAGGCTGTGGGTTCAGTGTCAATCATGACGCGAAACAAGAAGCAGCTTATGACGGAGATATCAAAATTAAAGAAAGCTATAAAACAAAAGTATAATCGGTTTAAAGCGGGGTGAATTGGAGTCCGAGGAGATGTTTTGAAAAGCAATACCAGCCGTTTGATCAAGGAATTGCGTGACACCAAGGAGACACGCACTTTACACACCGATGTCAAGAAGGAAATCAAGAAAGAGGAAGATGATGCAGATGATGACGATGATGAAAACTCAGAGTTTCTACCAAATGTATTTTCTTCGCCTAATCTTTCCCATTTAAAACCATCGGTCTCCCACTAGACTTGATTCTGGAGCAGAAGAAGTGTTTGAGACAGACGACCAAGGTGATGGTGGAAACAGCGAAATTACAAAAATGCTTTCAACACCTACGGGTCTACAGACGGCGTCCCAATATATCGCCGACAGCTTTGCTCATTCCGTTGACCAGAAAGTACATGCAAGAGCTTATGAAGGATTTGGGTGGGCGTTCATCTAAAATTGACCATCTTTACGGTCCTCGTTTACGAAAAAAAATACTTTAATGGTTGGCAATAAAGAATTGCAGTTTGATGAGGACGGTAGTATTCGAATAGATGATGTGGCGTATAAGCCACAAGAGGGTCTGTACGAGTTGATTTTCAAGCGAATACCAGATGATGAAATCTACAATGACGAAGACAAAATCGCTTACAAAGATATACTGAAGAAAACTAGCGCTCATAAAAGAAACTATAACCCCAAATGGAGTTATCAATCGCAACACGTCCGCTCAAGTATAAGTATGTAATTTCAGACTTATTTCCAAAAGTAGTTAAGGGTTCTGGAGCTGACAGGAAAGCTCATAGTGTGACTAAATCACTATCAGATCCCGATACGGTTTTACTGGAACGATCCAAATGAGTTGTGCGACCGTCTTAGGCTGTTGGTGGCATCCGCTGAAGCTGGAAACACGAACCACAAGAACGAGATTATAAATAATCATTGAAGAATTGAAAGAATCAAAGACTATATCAGGTGATGGTAACGCGAGATTCAGATCATTGATGAGATGACCGTCAATAAGTTTGGTCCAGAGGCCACAATCTCTGAAGAAGCAAGACATCCAGAGAGTTATGAATACTGTAAACAAAAAGCTAAAGAAAGATGTAAGAAGACTGTACTCTCAAATTGCAATCCCTTCAGAATCAAGCGCTTATTCAGCAGGATCAAATAAACAGCTTACAAAATACAAATGAAGAAGCTATAAGACAACGTCTAGCAGTTCAACTATTTCACTGGATCAACAAGATACACACTACCGTACCTCCAGCTCGCTTCCACACCGCCTTAGATGCCTGATGAAAACACATAATATTGACTGGGATAAGATATTTTATAAAGAGCAATGTACAGGAGGAGTCTTCATCACTTGTAAAATGAGTGTGGACAAGTTTGGACGACCGCTTCAAAGCGTACTAAAAGGCTAAACAAGGTCCGAAAGGCGAGGGATTCAATGTGACTGCCGAAGGTGACTATGACGTACAGAGAAAACGTCCTGAGAAATCTAGGGAACCCGGAAGATGAACTAGACGCTGTTAATCTACAGACGTTGATCAGTAAGTTTAGGAGATCTGCAGACCGAAATGATTACTTTAACCGACAAGTTTAAACAGCTTGAAAGATTCGCAAGAAAATTCTATGAAGCTTTTTAGCGGTTCAAATTGTTCCATTGGATCAATAGAGTACAACAGTACCGTAGCTGTTGGTAGGTTTCAAGCACACTTTAACGTTGATGCACATACATATATCGACTGGGATAAGATATTTATAAAGAGTAAAGTTCGTGACTCGCCATCACTTGCACAATGAGTGTTGACAAGTTTTGGACGGCGATCCAGGCAGTTTGGAAAAGGCGGGTTAAGGGGACCGAAAGGAGATGGATTCAAGCTGACGGCCGAAGGTGACTACGACATTAACGGGAAACGTCTAAGACATGTAAAAAGTCCAGAAGATGATCTCGACGCCGTAAATCTAACAAACGCTGACCAGTAAATCGGTGATAATCGGGAAAGATGGAATTGACTGTCGGAAACAGAGATTGAGCAATAATAAGTAAAGCTACAAGACCATACGATGCTCTAACCACTCGCTCAACTGGCCGAACACATACCGTCAAAAGATTTAAAGGATAAATCTTACAAGTTCCAGCGCTTTAGATTACATCAAATTGGGGAGCCTAAACAAAACGATGACGCGTTAACACTCGGTTACTTCAAAAATAACACTATCAAAAAAAGGCAGGATGGTTTGGGAGCTTGGAAACAAAAGGGCTAAAGCTAGTGGCCGATCCTGTCGAGCTTCGTGACGCTGTGACGCTCAACTATTTCAACGCAAACACAGTTACAAAAGACAGCAAGACGGTTGGGAGTTTGCAAACAAAAAGTTAGGGTTTAGTTGCAGACCCTAACCGAAATGCAGGATGCTGTGACAATGAACTATCTCGTTCGTGTCTTAAGTGAAGTGTTTTACAGTTTTCTATATACGTCTCTCGCTCCTCCTGGTGATAGTGTTAGATCGGTCGCTAAAGACCAGTGGATTTCGTTCAAACGTTGTTTGATCCGTTTTTCTTAAACGCCAAAACGAAAAATAATGAGATCGGAAGACTAATTATATAAACTGTGATTGCAAGCCATACACTGCAGTCTTGGTTTTGGCCACGGCGCGGATAAAATGGCAAAGCGCAAAGGGTCGTCCGTCAGACGAAAGCGAACCATCGGAGGAGCAGGAGGTATTATCTCTAGTGTTATTAACAAGGGCGATTGAACCTTCTACCTTTTGAAGCACACATCCCCGGCTATTCTTTTCTGCGGACCTGGCACATTTTTTGAAAAAAAGAATCGCTAGGGTGAGAAGGGGGTGTGAATTTATTGGATGAAGCCTGCCGTATTCACGATATAGCTTACGATAAATACAGTGACTCGGAGCATCGCAATCAAGCAGACAAAGAGTTGGCAAAGCGGGCTTGGGATAGAGTAAAAGCGTCAGACGCTACTATAGGTGAAAGAGCAGCTGCTTTAGCGGTAACTGGTGCGATGAAAGCTAAAACGGCTTTCGGTGGTGGTGGTGGGAAGAGACGAAGGAAAGTTTGTTAAGAAGAAGACCGGAAAGAACGAAAGGTAGGGGCCTTTACCTAAAAACCTTATCCAAAGAGGGGAGCTGGTGTTAGAAAGAAAGAAGAGGAGTTGTTGTTAAAAAAAAATCTCGATCCCGATAAGACCGTTTGACAAATTTCGAGTTGATACACTACGCTAAACAACTAAGCATTCCCAATTTTAGAGGGGTGTTTTATGCGTGACACGTTACCTCAAACAGGGCCCAGAAAATACGAGTCAGCTATAGTTAATCTGGACTCAAGTTACGGTGACGGTACTCATTGGGTTTGCTACAGAAAACGCCGGCATAATGTTGAGCTATTTTGACAGTTTTCGGAAATCTTCGCCCTCCTTGGGAACTCATATACTATTTCGGACCCACCGCTGACATACAGTATAATTATCAAAGTCGTCAGGGGTTTGATTCCATTTGTATGTGGACATCTGTGCTTAGAGTTTCTCAGCGGAAAGAATGTTTTGCCTGAGCGGGAAAGGTTCAAGAATAACTTGTGACGTATTTCCTCCATACGACACCAGTGATGGCGATTACGTAATTGGATTGATAGATCTGAGCACGTTCAATTCTATTCCCCAATATTGAAAAGAATGTAAACGATAAATTTTTATTACGGAAACCATGATTGAAGTGATAACGTTTGAGGAAGGTTCTTACGAAGTAGAAGATATTGCGAATTATATACAGGGGAGACTACCGGAGGGGATCACAGTCCCGCTTGAATGCAAATAACAATACTCTTAAGACCGAGATTAAAAGCAACGTGCAGATTGATTTCAGCAAGAAAGGCACAATTGCAATCGATATTGGGCTTCAGCAAAAAGGTGCTGCAAGCTAATAAAGTACACACTTCAGACCTGCCGTGTGAATATTCTCAAGGTGAACAGCATAAGAGTTTGAGTGCAACGTTGTTTCGCGGGCTCGTTTGATAACGGCGTAGAGAGTCACGGTTATTCACGAGTTCTTTCCCACAAGTAAGAGCCGGGGTATAAAATAGTCGAGACACCTGGTACAGTGATTTATTTACCGCTCAACGTTCAGAAGGTGCACACCATAACTGTCGAGCTTAAAGATCAAGACAACAATCCTGTGAATCTTCAGAGGTGAAACGTCTATCTTTGAGGTTGCATATAAAGAAAGTGGGTGCTCATGGGTCTAGTATTTAAGGAGGGTGTGAACATAATTCAGGTCATTAGACCGTCGCGCCTGATAGTGGTAACTTCTGCTAACGCAAATTTCTTTGCGCTCTCTTGGCTTTAAAGTTAACACCGGCGCAATTCGTGAAAATGCTCGATATAGAGAGTCCCCGCTGAGTACAATGAAATCATTACCGGACTGGAATATCACACACATAATCCGTTATGCTTCAACCACGTTTAATAATAACGATGAAATACGGATACCAATCAGTTATCAGGATTTTAATAACAGCTCCTTTTGAAAGCACACTACACGTTGTGGGTACAGTAAGCGGTAAGAAAAGCTGACGGTTACAACAGATGCTAAAGTGTCTCTGGTTAACAACGCGATTGCTTTTTCTCTTTGATGATATCCGATACGAGATTGGCGGTGTGGAAATTGATCGCACAAAGAATGTAGGTATAGCCAGTTCGTTAAAAAATATATTATCAGCTCGTGCGGAAGACGAAAATAATCTGGAAAATGCATGCTGGTTCGGCCCCGGTGGAAAGAAAGAAATGAACAAATTCTCATTTTCTGTGCCTTTAAGGTTGTTGTTGGGATTCGCAGAGGATTACAAGCGAATAATTTGTGAATGTAAAACAAGAGTTGATACTGCTGCGGTCGGCGACAGATGCCAACGCTATTATTAGCGATGACGCAGCGACCCACACGTTGAAGATCACCAATCTGTACTGGCGGGTGCCTCACATCTCTGTATCCGACTTGTTTCGTGCTAAAATCCTACGTCTAGTTGAAAAAGATACTCCCAATACATATACCGTTTAGATCGTGGGAGTTGCACGAATACCCTGTACTGCCGCAAACTGAACGTCAATCATGGACTATAAAAACTTCTTCTCAATTGGAGAAACCACGATACGTGATTGTAGCTTTTCCAGACAGAAAGGAAAAACAACTTAAAGAAAGACATGTCATGTTTTGACAGTTGTAAGTTATCGAACATCCGCCTGTATTTAAATACACAATATTTCCCTTATGACAACATTCACGGAGACACCGCTATATTCTATGAAATGTTTGTAAGATTTCAAAACTCCTATTATGGGCGATTTAGGCGGTCGTCGGTGGCCCTGACGTCAGTCTGGACACGTTTTTAAAAATAAAACACCTCTGTATGTGATTGATTGTTCACGCCAAAATGATTCGGTCAAGTCTGGACCTGTCGATGTGCGGCTAGAATTTGAGGCTACGGAAGCGTTCAAGGCCAACACCACAGCCTACTGTCTACTGCTTCATGACTCGTATTTCGTTTACACAATGCTCAAGGGCACGGTAAAGAAGATGATGTAACGTGAATAAAACACGATGCAAATGACAGAATCTTTCAGTTTCAAATTGGACGCCACGATGGAAGGTTTCACGGAAGATAAATATTGTCCTTGATTTGGTCGGTGAAATCCGTAGATTAATCCGCAATCACCAGTTTAACAACAATGAAACGGACGAGTGATGGCTACATGCATTATTGCGAATGTGCGTATACCGCACCGGATTGTCCAAGATGTACCAGACACTTGTGTATGTGTAATGATTGACAGGCGGAAAGATGAAATATTCAGACTGTTTAAATGAAATTTACGATAACACTGTGCAAAACGACGACGACGATGTCATAGAAGATGATAGTGACTATACGATATCCTCTATGGAAGAAGGGGAGGAGGAGGAGGAGGAGGAGGTATGTAATTGTATAAGCCAGTGACTAATACGTCAGGTACTTAATGGTTTGCTCAAGGTGTACAGAGTCATTCGTGATCATGGAGCGAAAGAGTGAAGACATACTGGCTACAGTCGCTGATGCTGTGTTCAAGGAGGAGGAGGAGGACCAGCTGGTGAGTCAACCAATGGAAATAGACAAGGTTAAATCAGTCCGTAAAAGCTCAAAACGAAATCTCCCGAATCTAGTTACCGGTGGTGTTTCTAAAGTCTCTTTACTTTTTGAATCCTGATTGTTCCAAATACTTGATTGTAGGATTGTTTGTTTGATCACGACAATGGTGTCGGTATCTTGATGAAAGGTAAAAGGGAACGTTTGCGTTTTGGAAACCTGAAATGTTCAACCATTCTATTAGGGTGCGCGAACCAAATCACCCGGACTCTTGGAATCGACAGGCGTGCATAGATTTCAGTAGTTTCTAAAAGCGAAAGTGGAGAGAATATGGTGGTACGTAGAGTATATTGGTCAGCAGTACGTTGTACTGTACGACGGAAAGAATACATTAACTCTGTCCGTAGACGAGTGGACTCAGTTCACCAACTGTCTGCCCTGCGTAACACGTCAAATCAACGAGTTGTTTTTAACGGAGGATCTATTGAGATCTTACGTCGGTGATGTGTTAGCATTGCCTAACAACGGAAGTCCGGACGAGGGTTACGTTGATCCGCCTGAGGCTTTAACCACGTCACCTTTGCGACAGACTTTTTGATGACGTCCAGTGCTACAAACGTTGGCCACATTCCAGCGGCGATGAATGTGGCAGTAGTTGAATTTCAAGCTTTTCAAGGTAACAAAAAACCGTTTATAATCAAAGAGTTTGCCATTGTGGCTAATTCATTTCAATGTCAAATTGTTTTCAAACCTCCGTTTCCTAGGGAGAGATTAAACAAGAAAATGCGTACAACAGCTCTGTGGTTAGAGAAGAACTATCACAAGATCTTGTGGGAAGGAGGCGATTTCCCCTTACAGTGGAAGTGTCATTCGCAACCTGTGCAAGCCGTTTACCATAATTTATACACGTGGTCATGAGAAAGCGAATTTTTTTAAGACGGTTTCACTCTAACGTTTGTGAGCTGGACAACCTGGCATGTTATGACAGTAGTACATTATGCAGTTGTAAAGGAACGCATCGGTTTTCCTGCTCCCTACCGCAACACAGCGGCCGTGATGAAGATGTACGGTGTGCAATGCACGCTGCTAGATGTCCGTTTTTGAAATCCTGAATAAACAGACTCACCAGTCCGCTTAGTAGTCATTCTGTTCACGGTCACTGTTGAGATTACATCGTGTCAGCATGGCGAGTACAGCTGCTGCTGCTACCGCTGCTGTAATTGGACCTCATTTCTCGAGAGCCCAAAGTGCCTGTCGGTGTGCTCACTGATGCGTTCATTTTGAAATTTAGTCGCTTTCTGAATTGGAAGCTTTTATCGGCAAATTATACTTTTTCGTTTGACATGTTGAGAATATTTCAGCATAAAGTAATTTGGAACCCACGATTTTTGGAAAATGCTCGCCTTCCTGAATTCATTTTACGTGAAATGATGCCGAACTTTGACACTTACTGTTGGATAGTAATAAGTCGTCACCAGGTTCTATCGGAGCAGTTTTATACACGATTTTGCTGAACAGCTGGACTGGGATTACATACTATTGTACCAAAACCTTAGTGGAAAGTTTCTTCAGGACCATTGTAAATTATTATAGTGATGAAGCGTAATGTGTCCCGTAGAAAAAACTCCAGTTTTACGATAGGCCACATTGAAAGGCTTCACCGAGTAAAGTGGTCAACAACCGATTCTCTGCTTGTGTTTCACGAGTCACATTGAAAGGCCTCTCTGAGTAAAGTGACTTGTAGGAATCTTACTGAGAATCGGATCTCGCTCATCCTCTGTAAGTTACAACGAGTCACATTGAAAGGCTTCTCCAAGTAAAGTGGCTTGTATGAAACCGACTGAGAGATGCTTCAGCTTCACCTGGATGAGACAAGTCATATTGAAAGGCTTCACCAAGTAAAGTGACTTGTCGCGTCCGCCTAGTAGTATAATGTAGATTAGTACAAAAATGTCCTTCTCGGAAGGAGGAGGAGTTCGGCATTGAGTTGAGAACTACTCCTGGAAAAAATGGCTTTGCGAGAGCTAAGGAGTTTGGCATTAAGTTGAAAACTTCAAAGCTCACGTGGGGCAGAAAAAACACTTGCAAAATATAAAAGTTTTTGCGAGTACTTGACAGTGAGACGGAAAGGTTCGGCATTTAGTTGAGAACTTTAACGGACTCGCTAAACGGTCTCGCAAGGACACAAAAAAAAAGTTTACTTTTTCGGAGGTGGCAAATTTGTTATGGAGTGGCCATCACGACAGAGTGGGCGATGGTTGGGGCCCACTCGCAAAGAGAGGTGACACGGAGAGGTTCGGCATTGAGTTGAGAACTTGAACGTGTTCAGTGTTCTTTGTTAAGTGAGATTAGGCCTCCTGGGGAAACTCACTATAATAAAAAACGCGCCGAGACCCCTACGGCCTGGCTCAAAGCCTACCGTGGTGATGGAAACGTGGGTCAACTACGCTGCATTCCTGTCTATATTCAGCTTGGCAGTTTGCCACGACCACAGCCGCGACTACCTCCACTTTCATTCCAAGGTATATATACTACCTGTGGGCGAGCTGATCGTCACAGTCCACTCTTCGTCTACGTGTCGACGCTCTCATTACAGGTAAGTGACTACACTACACATTTAACTGTTTTCTTTAAGATATTCGACTGCGCTCTCTATTTGCGGTGTGTTGCTCACGCATAGTTATTCTCAATCCGCTAGCCAAGTTAACAGTTTTACGATGAACTCGTTGTTAAGATTATTCGCTATACAGATTGTCGGTTTTCCTTTACAGATTGAAAAATGGAACTTTCTACAAAGCTTTCGTCCCTGGAGAAGCATGGTGAACCCACACCAAAGATGGCGATAAAAGAGTTGACACGGAAAGCTGGCTACAGGATCCTGGAGGCAAAGAAGGTGGACACTAAATTTTGACCGGAAGGCAGTGATGTTACTCGTAGAAGTGGACAGCACCAAAAACAGCCGTCACATTTCTACCGGTGAGATTTGAAAAGACTTTAGATGACAGTGATCTACAAGAAAATGACGTCGTCCTAAAAGGTATAAAGTTAGATGTACGGGTGTTAACGGACTTTTGGTAGATGTTAAGATTTGGAAATGTATGTAATCAGAACGCTTTTAATAAACGTAGTACGGACGTAAACACGTGTGTTATTTCTGCAACGACCCCGCCTCCCGGCTATTTTTAGATAGTGCATCTATGCAGGAGATGTACCGTCACATGTGGTGACCACATGCAGTTGCTGGTGTTCATAATTGTGGGTCTTCTCACTCAGTACTGTGTTCGCGCCGACTCGGTTAAGATGATATCAGTAATTATTGCTGCTTATTCTTTGTATTTACGTGTTATTGACCTGTTGTCGACTCCATCACCACCACCGTGTCCCCTTTCGAGATCGTCCTCATTCATCTCTTCAACAGTCCTCCTGGGGTAGTGTTAGTAGCGGTTGGGAGTTTTTTTGGGACTCAGAATCAGAAGAATCCGAGAGTGGATATTCAACACTAGAAGAAGAAGAAGAAGACGACGAATTCGATTTGCGTGGTGGTGGTGGTGGCTGGAACGGCTGGAGAGAGTACTAGGCTACTAGACTTCCAAAAAGGGTGAGTTATTTTTATTGTTGTCTCCGGTTATCATTAACAGATCACTACATTTCACTGTGATAATGTTTCCGTCTCTAGTTCACCAAATACCAATAGCTGAAAGATTCCGACTCTAGCTGGTTTTAGATTTTTTTTTTTTTTACAATAACCGTACGGTAAAGTACCATATTCACCTTCACGCTTGCGTTTTGGGTCAGTAATTGACAGAGTAAGGCGTAGAGATGGTCTGGTACACACATGTGCAGTTGTAGTCATTGGAATGCACAGCTGTATCCGCTCTGTCACCATGTGCTGTAATGAGATTATGCTCGCCTACACGAGAGAGAGCAGTCATCGCTCTTAAAGGTATGCCAACCGAGTGGTCTAAGCGCTCGTCTTACGTTCCGCGGGACCAGGGTTCAAATCCTGGGCGGCTTGGTATACTTTTTGCGTCCTCACTTGTCGCTACCAGAATGTTGTAAGCCGTGTGTTGTGTGCCGTCTCTACCAGATAGCAGCACCGCAGTCGCAAAGCTAAGAAACTACAGCTGATCGCCGATAACGCCGGGCGCCCCGCGCCGCACGTACAGCCATATCGCGCCGCCACGCACAACTCGTCTCCGTGGTCCAGTGGTCAGCGCGACAGTCTCGCATTCGTAGGGGTCCGGGTTCGGATACCGGCCGCCGGAGACACAAATTTTTGTTCATCCGCCATGACAAACCGTCCGCCATCGCTCGTCCGCCATCGCTCTCGTAAGGTGGGGGGCTTGCTGCTCTCCCATTGGCTGGGGGGTCGTCGCAGGGGGTCTAGGAGGGGGCGGGGGGTGTGGGAAGGGGGGAGGGGAGGGGGGCAGGGGGCGTGGCCTAGCCGCCATTGCTGCTTTCTCATTGGTCCAGAATAACTCCATAAGAGCCCATGTTACGGCCAAAGTGGCGCCCGTTTCTACTAAAGTAGGTAACTTACGTAATGTTGTAATCAGGCCCAAATAAAATTTGACAGTATTTGAGTAACGGGTAAGGTTTCCGGAAATGACATTTTATAAAATTTTCTAAAATAATTGTTTAAAGTAATTAAGACACATGTAATTCTATCCAAAGTTTTGTATTGTAACATACCGTAAAAGCTGATATCCTTATCTTCGATCTTATTTCTTTGGGCTTGTTTATTTATTATAAGACGTATCAATAGCCAGCTACAAATTTCTACCTCTCCTAGTCGAGTAATCAAAATACTTTTTTTTTCCAATTTTCCTATTCTCAGAAATGGTATCATTAAGGGGATGTAGCCAAAGTTGTATTTAAAAATAAGTAAAGAAAAATATTCGAACTTATAACTGATAGCAACACCTTCATACTTTTTTTCCATAAAGCGTTTGAAAGTTATAGTAACTAATTTTAGTTGCTGTAAAATCTGGCCTCCAAATGTTGAAAATGTATCTTGAAAAAACAAAGTTTGAAGTTATAAATAATTAAGCACAAACACTATCACTAATTAGTCGAAGAGTATGCATACATCACACGATTAAGAACTTTTTAATTATCGTAACCGATCGTTTAAGCTCCATATAACTTTAAACTAAGTTACACTTCAACTTTAAATGACGCATTTTCCCCTCACTCAAGTACCAATTTATGCAAAATCTAGTACTTAGGCTAACAGCTACTACTAATTGCTGCACGTAGAGTTAATTAGAACCTTGTTAAGTGGTAGTAGCTGGCACAGTAATTAAGTCACAAACTTTTTTAACTATAATGGAGCTAGTTGTTATATTTTTTCTCATTAAATATCCAAGCTGTATTTATTTCATTACATAATCTTTTTGTGATAAAATTGAGATTGAATTTATGTTTGATAATAAAGATTTCATCCACGAGGATATACACTATATTGCAATTTAACCCCCTGTGATTACTTAGATTTAAAAAACGAGTTAGTAATTGATACATTTTGTAAAACTAGATAACGAAATTATTTGACGACCAAATAATACCTTTGCCAAAACATTGCAGTCTCGTAAAGTTATGTTCATATTAAATAATGTAACATTTAGTTTTAGCGTACTCTCACAGGGACAGTGAGTTACAGTAAATTCCTGTTTAGTAAAACATTCACACAAACACAAAACCATTGGATTTTTCGGACAAGTTTTGTTTACTCTCCTAGTAAACAGTGAACTGTTCAAGTTTATAAATTTTCCTGTAGATGCCCTGTTACTGACAAACTGTGGTCAAGAGAGGAATTGAAACTATATTCTTAAACCGAGCAATTCGCTTCTCGGCCCACCCGGAACTGGATACCGCTACAACAACCGGAGACGATGCCTTAGCTAGGATGATGAACACCAGAAAATGGACGCGCCTTGCATCGTTTGTCATTGAACCGAGTTGTACGTTTTATCCTTTGGTAGTTTTAAACCATCGCCGAACCCACAGAAAAGATATCGCACATAAGTCTCATTAGAACATGTTACAGCGCGATCCGACGGACAGACATAGAACCTACCATTGTTTTTGTTGACCACAGTGAGACGTCCGGGTTTTATTATCTTTGGTCCAACTTAAGCGTAAATATCGTTCCAGCGATCGTAACTGCACAAAGCGTAACCCTGAAATAGGCACTGGGAAGGATAATGTGAGCTAACGACACTGCGGAGAAACCTTTATCACATTTTTCCTCACGTAGTGTATGCTGAATTCTCCCCTCTCCCTTCCCCCTCCTTCTCTCTCTCCCTCTCCCTCCCCTTCCCCGAATTATATATATAGAACGAAGCTACTCTGATATATACAGTACATCATTAATTTATAGTACATCATTAGTAGAGTAACTCGTTTGTTGATTAGAATTCAAGAGATAGTTGAAAACTAGGCTCCTGGTTTAAAATAACTCAGTATAGTAGTTTCGTTGTACTTAAAGACAAGTCCGATAGTGAAAATTTAATCCAAAACCATTACAGTAACAAACGTAAAAAATCAATTTACATTTATAAATTCTGTGAAAGTAAACGAATCCAATTTCAATGTAGATACAATCTAAGGGTAAATAAGTTACTGATGGTTATAAAAATGGAACTAAAGCTCAAACGTGACAAACAGATGTTTAAAAACATGCAAACAAACTCATTCGAATTTTAAATCATCTGCCGTCATGACGTGTGAAGAACAAATATGCTTCAATAGATCGGTAAATTAAGCTAGGTATGTTTTATATTCTAACGAGTTTTAGTGAAAGTTATTAATATAACCGAATAATACAAGGGTAATTAGTAATAAATAGGGTGAAAATGTATTCGGTTATTTCACATATTATTTACCTCATAAAATATTAAATCCTATTTAAATACATTTTTATATATTAATATTCTATAGTAAATATGAGTAGAAAAACATATATAGGTAATAAGTAACGTCAGAGCAGTTACAAAGTTTGAAATTTTTGAAATCTATCTGTGCCACTTAAGTTTTTTACACAAAGGATTGTAGCTCCCTTATGATGCCAAGCATTGGTTACAGCGTCATTATATCATACATTTACAGTGTTTAATTTTGTTCATTGCTGTAAAAAAATATTTATATTACATTATGACTAATATGGTAAAATTTCTAGACTTACTTATGTTACTGTCCTAGAATAGATATTAATCTAGACAGTTCTAGAATAGATATTAACATTAGATGTTCGAGCTTAACTAAAATACATAAGCAATAAATACACAAGTTAAAATTGTTACAATTAAAACATTTTCACATTAACAACGTATTTAATTCGTAAAACGCTTGCAAGTACGGTTGGGTGGAGATAAGGAAAGACTGAATTAATTTCTACTCTTGACACACTTCCACGCACATCTAGGTCACATGGATTTTTCTGTGATATTATCATTGCTGATATGAATCAACGAGAAACACTTGTTTTCAGTTACATTAATGATTTAATTGTAAGATAACAAAGCCTAGTCAGAACATTTTAAAACTAACCTGTTTAATTGAAGTTATTCCCCTCTTATAAAAACAGGTCTTTTGGAGGTCCTAAATTTTCAAACAATATACCTGTTAAGTAATTGTATTATTAAGTACAATAGTGTGTCACAAGATTTAGGAAACAACAAAAATAATAATAATAATAAAGGAATAATAATTTGTACCATAAACCAGCTACAATTTCTAACAACTATCTGTTCTTAAATAAACAAAACAGTTTAAACTCCATATTACGTTATGTTTCTTCGTTTATAGTTTGTTTACTCACGGTGAATGACATGAAATAATAATAACATTACGGACATTTGCCATCGTTATATATTACCAAAAATAGAACATTATATTTAAAGAATTAAAATCTTTCCTATAGTTCAGGTCTCAAAAGCCTTATACATACGAAGAAAACTTGAAAACATCAAAAATCCCGATTATATACTGTTTCATAACTCAAGGCAATAGTAAGAAAAACCATTTCGTCAAAACAAAGTACATCATGTACTTTAATAGCACGAGTTAGCAAAATTCTAGTACTAACAACACCCATTACACAGCATACATAACAGAATACATAACTTCAATGAATGACAGATACCACTGTTAGTTTATCTGTAACATCTATTTCATGTAAAACGTGACTTCTCAATGTTCTCAGACATGCAAAAAATTAAACCGTTTCTCTAAACGCTATCCTGATAATTTGTAAAAGACCTAATTATACCGAGACTTGAAGGGAAAACTCAATACTCCAGTGTTACACCAGTCTTTGTTCTCGTGTCAGCATGACGAAACAACTAATTCTGAATCTTCGACCTGAACTGATTTGGCTATAGGACAAACTGCTAAAAGGGTTGTAATATTAATACATTTATTATTTTAAGACGTTAGTACCAACTTGTTATGGTATCTGTATGGCATTTAATAAAATAAACTTTACTTCTAATGGCTTGAAATCAAGAAAATACACCTTGTGCTGTTCTATAAAAATATGCTGTTACATATTCAATTGCGAATAAAAAGTATAATCTTTGGTATTAAAAAATAATTTAACATTGTATATGAAATTAATGTTTATTGCATGCACTAAAATGTGTATATACTTATAGTGTACAATATTTTGTATAACAAATTTTTCCGTTACTAACACTTGATGCGAGTTTTGCATTGAAAATTCTGCATCTTAGTAGAGATATTAATTATTGAGCTTTCTACGACAAGATATACTGAACAATACTAAAATATTTGTACGCTTGAAACGTATACGTAAGTATAGAATAGAATAAGAATGGAATAAACTTTATTTCTCATAAATATGCACACATTACAACATATTCAATACAAATATAATTGCAAAACCACATACATATCAAAATAATCTTGTGCATAGCACGCGATTACAGAGTATATCAGTACTGGCTGACCTTGACACATTAACATTCATGCCACACATACATACATACATATACCGAGAAACAAAGTATTGGCCTCCAAGGCAAAGCCTGTTTTGAGGCATTTACATAATGCATAGAAATAAAAGAACTAGCAGTGATGGGACAACAATTATACATCTTCAAATATTATAACATAATCCTAATACCCTCTTTCCAACAAAATTCATTCAGATTCATACTTGCAAGATAAACAGATAAATTACACATACACTAATTATATAAAATAAACTTAAATTATAATCCTTATTATGTCTACATCTATTTTAATCAAATACTATCCATTGTACAATTTCCTACACCCACACATTTCCCTATCAACCAACAATACAACATTTCATACATAACTCATAATACAAGTATAAGTACACTTAACAGTAGTACTAAAGGGAGCCGTTCATCTTTTCTTACATTCATGTGGTTGTCACTACTCCAATCATCAAACAACTACTCTCACGTGAAAGCAATCTACGATCGCTCAATCTTTGATTTGACCTTCTCTTTTACCCGTACAGACATCTATCTAGTACGATCATCACTTCCGAACACCCATAGATTTCCCACTGGGCAAGCTGGAGTAATCTCTTCACTCCAGTACCCGTCAGACACTGACTGAGAGGCAGAGAGAGGCTTATGCTGACATCTTATATGTAACAAAACTTCAAGATAAGATGATGCCGATAAATGTAAAGGTTTCATGAATAAAATCAATAGAATTTTAATGAGAAGAAAAGTTATAGTGTTCTAGAATTGTAGTCAACATGTAATTTATAACAGTATATAGAAAGTGAATATGGTTTTCATTATTATGTATTTATAGTACACGCACTTTCTATTATTTAATATGAGCTTGCAATACATTTATGCAGTGTATCTATCTAGTCACAAATAAAAGTCATCAAATATTAAATGTTGTGGCATACTAGATTATTTAAATTGACTTCCTCAGAACGTTCTAATAACACATGCTTGAAATAATATTCTATCTTGGTTTATGACCTTTAAGAATTTGCTGCTCACATTAAGAGATGTTTAGGCATCATAGTATTAACGGATATAAAAAAAATGTAAACCATAACGAAACTATTATACATTATAGAATCTCATATAATGTTTTCTTTCGATATTACACAATATGCAAAAGCTAAACTTTTCAAGTAAGTAGAACAATTATTATAAATTCTTGTCATAACATCTAACAATATATTTACGCTAAATTGTAATAGGATGAAATGAACTTTGTAGTGCTTGTGAAATTAGATGTGCATACATGTTTTAATTCAACCTAATTAACTTAACGTATATAGAGTAAGATTAAGAAAAGTGTTTTGCTGCCGAACATTTTGAACTAATCCAATACATTTATTACAATAATTTGTTAAATAATTTGAATACTGTACTATTACATACTGAATTAGCAAACTATTCTTCAACAACAGCGGAGGCTTTTTTGCTAACAAAGGCAAAGGGGGCTTTATGTTGGCTAGCAACAAAAGCGTTTTAAGTTCAACAATTCGCTCATAAATAGTGAAAACTGTGAACTGCCAGAGGGAATCAAAGTGCCGTGAATTCTTCATTGATGCCAAAGAAAGGCTATTGTTCCCTTTCACCTTACGCCGTGATTAATCATTTCGTTAACCCTATCCTCTTCCTCCCTAAATGGTTGATTTATTTAGTTTTTATAACATTCTTTGTAACTTAAAACATAAACGATTAATAATAGGTTATATTAAATTTATTAACAAATCGCATATGGAAAGTAAACAATTTACTCTAAAGGTATTACAATCAATGAATCTTTGCATAAATAGATAATTAATAGTACTATAAAAAGACTACATTAAAATTAAATAGTGATCAAAAACCAAAATGCATTTCAGGAATACTTTTCACCATCTAAAGGGTAGGACATAGAATATGACAATTAAGATCGCACAGTTCCTTTTTTTAAGGGATGTATTACGATATTACTGTAACTAAATAACTTCGATGGCTGTAGAATTTTATTATAAATGTTTAGAACTTTATAGAGTTCAACAAATTAATTTAGTTGCCGATCCGTCGAGTATAATTTTGACTTTTCTGTATAATAGTTCTTTTAAATACTGAATAACAATATTGTATTCATGTTCCGATCGATGAATAGTGAAAGTACTTATTCATAGCCCTGACGTGGGGAAACTTGGGATACTCTTTTAATAGTTTAATACGAATTGTTTTATAATAACGTCACATTTATGTATTATAGTTTTGGGTTTTTGAGAATAAATATATTGTAAACTAACTAACTGAAAGGATGCACTTACCGTAATTTTATAATTAATTATATTATAATTAATTTTATATAAGTCTTTAGACCAACATATTTTAATTAAATACACACATTTTGATGTCTTATATCTTAAAAGTAAATCGCTTACATTTTTATTTTGTACTAATTTTGGAGAATTGCATAGTTTTAAAATCTTACAATTTTCGCAAACAGCTTTTCAATTATTAATTAGTTGGGTTTTCAAGTATATCTGTAAACAATATATATATATATATTATATATATATATATATATATTATATAATATATATATATATATATATATATATATATATATGTATAACCTTTAAATTATTCCAGCATATGAAACGTTTTAATAGTTAATGCAATATTATTTTTTGTTTGTATTAATTAAAATATAAAATTAATGGCACCTTAATGAATGAAGAAGTCTTAAAGATGAAGTCATTTTATATTGGACTGTATTATATTAATGGAGGTGCATAGAAATATGGCATTAGAGGACTATAGACGGGAATATGTGTGTTATCAAAACTGCTGTAGAAAATTCATATTTTTTATTATTTAGCCACGCGAAACACAACTATACGTAATTTTCGATACTTTGGGTATTCGATCCATTAAGAACTATTTTGCTCTCTTACTCTGATGCCATGAGGGATAGTTTAATTAAAGGTAGAAAAATAAGTTCCATGTACTTCTCACACTTTCTATAAAAATTATTCCATTTGGATTTATGCCTAAACATTAAATTGACATAAACGGTGTTACAGAATTATTATTTTCTGACATAACAGCTAATTTACCACTCCAAACAGTTAAAGAAAACTTACAGAATTTGTAACTTTGTCCATCCATGCACACTATTCTAGTTGAATTACAAGGCCGGAAGTATAAACTGTATGATGGAGGATAAACTTATTTACGTTACATATTTTATTGGCAACGTCTAGCTAAATGGGATGAAAATTATTGGTAAGGGGTTCTAATTGCATGGCACACTAAACAATCAGCCGAAAGCAGCAGAGTTTGTTTCTCTGGTGGCCGAGTTGTTAGCGTCCCAGTATATCACGCCAGTACCCCGAGTTCGAATCCCGGTGTGGGCACTACCTTTTTCGCATGCTAAAATTAAGTAAAACCTGAATTAATGCAACTCAGTTCCTCTCTGTATATTAAGCTTATACAAATCATAAACCAATACAAACATTAAATTGCCCTTTGTAGGAGAATTGCACATGAAATGCTTACTACATCGAAATTATACACAATCTATACTTAATCGGTTATGAATTTTAAACTAATTTAAAATGTATTTAATTCCAGCACTTAATTCAAAATATTTTCCCTAATTGTATCAAATAAAAATGCTTGTAAATAATTGTATACTTCATCTCATTATAGTGATTTAACGGTACGCTATTAACTAACACTTGTAACCACAACCAGTGCTGGTAGTTAACAACCGCAAACAGTATGTTTGTCCTCACAACAACACCGCGCCGTGTTTGTAGTGACATACAAAACAGTACCACACAGTTTTTGTGATCAACGTGTGGTATTATGCATGAACAGATAAATCTCCCGCCTCAATTAGATTAAATTGCGACTCTTAAGAATACACAATTCGGGGTTATCAATAGCTTATTTAATTATGTTTGGGCACTAAGTATATTGTTTTTTATTACAGTCTAATTACAAAAACTCTTTCAAAACTGAAATAACTTTTATGAGTTCTAAATATAATTAAATTTGTAATTTTATCCACGAGTTAAGGTTGGGACACACATAACCGCACCGCGCCCGACACGTCAGTCGGCCGTATGCTGGCCGTCATACGGTGAAGGAATTGCAGCGCAGTTTTCAACCTGCAAGTCCACACATGTCCGCACCGACACAAGACCGTCGTGGCCGCACCGTGCCCGCACCGTCACCGATATGTTTAGTTTGAATTTTGACGGGCACGGTGCGGTCCTACGAGCGGCATCATAATGTTGTTTACTGTTGCGTTCTTCTTTTTAAAACTATTTAAGTAGTCTACACGTTCTATTTTATTGAATTGTTTAGTATAGCCTAGCTACATCCTGTGGTTTCGCGTACAAAATCATATTTATTATTAAAAGTATTACATTTTCTTACCTTAGAGTAAACTAGTCATATTTTCTTATTGTGCATATTTTCTTATTACAACAAATTTGAAAACCATGTTGTACCTTAAGTGATTTTAAAACAACTAAATTCGAATTATGAAAAATCTATAAACATTTTTCATTAATTAAAAAATAACAAGAATGTAATTATTTGCGCGAAAATCTATTTTTCTTTGATGTATTGAAGTTACTTGATACATTTATTCCGGTATTTTGTAAGGGTCATATTTAGAATGTTTCTATGACATTTTTTATTTTTTTATTCTTTTCACTTCAATAAAGTAAAAATAAAAAATATTTTATTTACAATAAGATTTTCAAGCAAGAAAAACCCATGTTAAAAATAAATAATAATAATAATAAATCATTTATTTCCCCATAATAACAAACTGAATATTACAAATAAATATTATTGCCAGTGCTTAGTAATAAATAATACTATTACATAACGTATTATACAATAGCAGTAAATAACAAATACAAAAACTTGTTTTCTACTTAGGTACTTTTATTGTTTTCAAAATTATATGTACTTTAGAGTAATAAAATATAAGAAAAGTAAGGCTAACATCCTGTTTAGATTTTTCTTTCTTTTTTTTTAAAACTAATAAATTAGGCCCAATAGATTTTAACAAAATAAAGGGAAATTTAGGTAAACCACCATAAGAAGGCTGTGCCTGTGTTGGGGAATACTATATACAAAAAGGGTTAAAAAATAAACAATAGCGTGAAATCAGAGCAAGAATTGAAATAGATAAAAAATGAGTTATTGTAGCTTATGTAGTAAAGTAATGTACTCTTACGGGTTTCATCATAAGTTTAAATTTAAGATTAATAACTAGTGTGCTGTATTAAAACCAAAAAGGTATTTTATTTAATAGGCATGATTTACAATTAATTCAAATATTGAGGCCCTTTCTATACAACACATGTAACATTAGAATATTATAATTATAATATAATTATTTTTAATAAATTGCCTCTAGTAACGTGTCCCTATTTAAAATATTATTAATAACTTAGCAGACAACGAGACTAAACCTTATCCACTGAATTTTATATATCTTAAACCATATACCTCAATTATCATTTTTGACCAATCAACCAATACTATAATTTTTTTAGAAAATATATTTATGTTTCTCTACTATTATTTTGAACTAATTCTCATGAGATGCAATTAATATTATTCTGCTCCTCTCAAAGAAATAAGGAGCTATAAAAAGTTTAAGCAAAAAGTTATGGAGTAAAATCATCCTGTTTTTATCATCTGTAATGTTCCTTTCGCCCACACCAGTAGTATTATATTAGATAGACAAATTTTAATTATACAACGCGAATCTAGATTCTGGTTGCGAACTTTCGCATAACATGGCAAACTCTATAGGCATTCTTGGGTTTAAGTACATAAAAACCACCAGGCTCACAAGCTATACCTGTTTAATACGCTGTTATTATAGACCAAAATGTCCAACACTGCAATTGGAAAACCACAATGAGCATTATAACAAGAAAATATTATAGGGGCCATAGACCAGCTGGACAAGAAATGAATATAACCAAGAGATACAAGATAATTATACCAAAGATTTTCTACATAACTAGCCATGATTGTAACAAAGCTTAACGTGTAGCAATTGGCCAATAATTTTCATATCACCAGAACTAACCCCCACCAGCGCAAGCTTAATCACAAAAACAACACAATCAATGAAATTAACAATTAAGTTCTCAAGCATTAACAAATTATACATGTAATCTACATTCCGAATATTCTTCCTTTTAAGTAGTTCCTGTCCACGTATCGAATTCAAAGTAGGAATTGAAACGATGACACTCTATGTACAAAATCACCGCTGAGCACTTGTCAATCCATTGCTCTGCCCATCTTCAGGGACTGCCACTAAACCGGAAATGTCGTGGCCCTCACGGTAACCCCGAGCCGAAGCCCGCTCGCCAGCATACGATCGGGGAAAACCGACTCAACGTGTCGGAGGCAAGGTGCGAGTATATGTCGTTGGATCTCCACATACCTTAATTAGGTTTACATTGGTTCAGGAACCAGAAGGAGACAATTTCTGGCACTTTTCTACAACGTGGGCCGTTTTTTTTCTTCGACAAAACTGATAATGACGCGAACATTTCGCATAAGATAAGAAAAATCAATTCTATCAATACATGAGGTTGCGACGTAAGCTAGTTCAGGTGGAGATCGAAATGGGGACGGAGAAACCAAAGATGGTTAACCAAAACCTTCTCAGAAAACTCTGATGAATTTTTCTCATCCACTACACAATAAACAGATATTTTTTTTAGCGTGACAGACTTTAAACAACCAACCATAACTCAATATCAGCGGACCAAGCGTTAAATAAATTTTTGAATGCAAGCGATCGAGTTGTACCTATAATCCTGGACACTTAGAAAAGAGGAGTTCGAGTTTTTCTATATGGCTGATGTATTTTATAGATCCATGGTCGGTTTGAAGTTTCAAAACTGTATTAAATTTATAATCTAGTTAATAAACATCCTTTTTAGTTGTTTTTCAAACCTTAGGTACCCTCTCCATTTTTGACTTTCCGAATCCCAGGCGGCGTCTGAGAATCGATTTCTTTCTAAGGAAAACTTCCTCTACCGACTGATTCTAAGAAAACCCAGATGGTTAACTTGGAAGTACAGATTGGCTCTCGG
>NW_025781726.1:0-40921 GCF_021130785.1 Homalodisca vitripennis | reverse complement strand
TATTTGAATATGTGATTGAGTAGTTTTTAGATTTAGTTTTGAGACTACAGTATCACCAAACAATTAGGGATCTATAGTAAACATGCAATAGTACAGAGCGTGGAATAGCAATAGCATGCAATAGCAACCTGTAGTGGAACATGGCTTAATAAATAATTTAAATTCTGAAGAAAAATATTCAGTGAAACCATTTATAAAAATATCAGAAAATTTTAGTACATACAGTCTTAGAACCATGGAACAGCCCCATAAACTCATCACTAAATCATTGGATTAATTTTCAAGTGGATTAAATTTAAGGTGACTTAGTCAACAAAGTGAATTTATAAAATTAAATCATATGTTTACCATTGTACACAATTAATTCTAAATTTTCATTTCTGTGTTGATGTTTTATGTTTTATTTTGTTCTTATAGTCCTATTTATATTTTTGTAATTTCCTGAGACGGCTTAAGCCGAAATATAGAAACTGTTTAGTTTAAACATTTGAAGATTTCTTATTTAAGATTAATATACATATATATATATAAGTAGATATGAATGTGGCGGGTCCTAGGACACTTTTGGGACAGACAGAAAATCAATGTAAAATACTGTCCATTGAACCATAAACAAATCTGAGAAATCAAACAGGAAATCACGAATGTTAAATAACCGAAACTATAGCTGTTTTACTGTTCATTGTAGGCTTCTAATTTCTTAAGCTGTTTTAATGAAAAAATCCAGAAATCTTAATGAAAAATCTATAAACGGAAATGATGGAATTTGCTAAACAATCACTCGAGAAGTCGGGGGAGAATGTGAGTAAAACCGCATTCTTTTCACGAGGTTCTTCGTGTTAATTTCTCCAAAGTGTACTATATAAAATCATCAAAGATTTCAGGTTTATAAATCAGTAGTCAAATTACACAATGATCCAAATAGTGAAAAGATTATAGGTAAAATCTTCCTCAGTAATAAACCGCGCGTGTGTATTTAAAAACCGTTACAAACCTAAATGTATTCTTTGAAAAGAAAAATAATTTTTTTCAACGGTTCCAAGAGATAAGTAGAAAATTTTTAATTCTAGTTTTCTAAATATTCTGTAACAAATTGTGTTTGTTTTTTACCTCAACATATTGCAATTTTGGTAAGGCAGGATTATTCAAATGTTGTTAGTTTATTTCGAAATTTCTATAGGTTTTAGGTCCTTTTTCGTACAAAATATTAAATTACAACCTCTACAAACAAAATATCGTTTTATCGATAATTTTCTTCTCCTCTATTAGAACACTTGTAACAGTATGGCATTATACTCTTCCATTTTTCACAAAAAGAATAAAAATGGAAGGTAAATGGTAACCTACACTCTGCTTCCGAGAATATAAATTTTTCAGCGCAAATGTTTAATGTTTATATTTCCAACTACCGAGATAAAAAGAAATGATTTTATTTTATTATTCTAACTATTTAGGGATATCGTTATTGTCTATGGATTACAAAGATTATTCCGGAAGAAATCGGTTGAATTTTTCATCAGCGTAAAAGAGTATATTTTTAAAGTTTTAAGAAGGAATGAAAGAGAACAATATGAAACATCATTAACTACTGAAATTTCTCTAATATCGTCTTCTTAATCACATCATAGGCGCAAAAAATTTCTCCAGAAAACCACAACCACATAAACAAATCAGTGCGTTCTGTAACAGCATTTTTGAAAATCCATATTGATAATTATATCGGTTTCTTTGAAGCTAGAATATATATTTGTCAAACTCTTTCGCTATGTATCACAATTGACATACAATTAGGTTGCCTATTCGCTAAAAATTCTTTAGGATTAATAATAACATTTCCATTATTTTTTGTAGTAAACTTTCTTTAAAATCTTGATACAATCTGATACATGATTCTGAAAAGGGACCCTCCTGATAATGTTTAACATTTTGTAATTATCCATTCTGGATAATTAAGAAACCGTTCCAAATTTGTTTTACTCTGATATTTATTTACATTCAAACTATCTCAAACTTTGAAGAGGTATTTTTCTACTTGCGCATTATTCCTGTCTATCTGTTTGAAACAACCTATAATAACAAACAGTATGGTATATGAAGATATTTCTATAAATCCTATTTGTGATTATCCGAACGAATAAGTTGTTCCCCGGAAAATACGCTTTTTGCTCAATACATTGCCAATCTAGAGAAATTAAACATAATGGGGTTTTTTGAGATTTTGTAATTATCATCAAATCAACTGAATTTTAACCTCGTGGAGTTTTGTAATAAATCATCGGAAACTCTAATGATAAAAACTCGTTAAATTGTAATCTATTGCCATCAACCAGGCATAACATTTCCCAGGTTTGCGAGTCTTTCAGAATCACATCATCACGTCTTCCAAGCTCTTATGAAAACTAGAATGTAAAATCCAACCTTTATAGATTGGAAAAGTATTACATTTATTCAAAAGACGAAATCCTAAGCCCGAAATGATTGGCTAAAATCACCGACCGCTTCAAATTGTCCAAATTTAAAAAGGTTTGATTCAAAAACCTGTTTGAAAATACATCCACTTTTTGAATAACGAAAATGGTTCCTTTAATAGTGCTTAATTGGCCACAGTTTTCGACTTCTTCTATCAATTTATTGTGTTTTCTTACTTCAATCTTAGAAAATAAAAACGGTATAAAATTATCGATTAATCTAACATTATCAGTTCCAAGATATGCTTGACCATCTTGTTTTGTTAAAGTTCCAGAAATATAAAACTGGAAGTTAGACGAGCAAAAAGTTATCTCCAAAATCAATATTAAACTCAGTTCTTTTATTCGGTTCATTCAAATGTTGTTTACTAATTGGATAGAAATTTTTAAACTCCGCCCTTTCAATATCACTAGCATATTTTCTGTAGTCCGCCATTTAATAAGAGAAAATTTAGAAATTTTAAACATCCATGTATAAGAAAGATATCATTTTTTCATCGATCTAATGTACGTTTTTATAAGAAAAGATATAAATTTTAGTCATTTTTAATGATCTACTTCGTCATATTCGGGATTCTCTTCCTTAAATTTTGCGATCTCGGTCACATATTTCAATAAAATTTTGCACAGGATAGTAACCGCTATCTATAATATTGTTCCAATCAACTGTATCTTTATTTTCATCCAAAAATTTTATACTCAAGTGTTGATAGAGACAAAGAACAGACATATGATCTTTTAATTGATAATGTATATTTTCTTGAATGAACTCTGGGGATAAAGTTTGATATTTTGCAATGTTATACCAATTCAATTTGTTTACGTATAATCTCATCATTTCTTCGGATAATTCATATTTTTGAGAAATATCATCCCAATGTTCTTTTTTCAAATCTCTTTCGTGTTGCATTATAAAAAGATCGAAAGCACTGTAATGTCCCGCCATCTCTATTTATTAAGAAAAAATTTCAAGTTTTTATAAATTGGCTCTTTTTAGTGTTACATTCAGCACATTTTCCAGAAACTCTTTTAACAACACCATTGATGTTTGCATAGTATTTTATATCATTTGTTGCAGTTTTTTCTTTACATCTCACACAATATATGAGCGCCATTTATATAAGGAAAATTAGTCATCTTAGCCGCCTAATCTATTAAATCTGTTATCAATATTTTCCAAAATTATATTAAGATTTTCCTCGAACTTATTAATTTTTTCTTCTAATTTTTGAAATTTGACAGCATTAGAATCATTGTATTCAACAAATTTATGACCAATATTCTCAAAAGTTTTCGTAGCATCTAAACTAAACTTATCAAAAGACTCTTTAAAATTAGTAAGTTTTTCATTAATTTCACCAACATCGTCTACTGATCTTCTATTTCTGGCTTCTAACTTGTCATAGACTTCTGTTGTAAAATCTTTAACATGCTGTTTATGATTCTCATAATTTTGTTTTAGTTCATTAAACATTTTAATAAGGATCTTCTAATTGAATCATTACAACAACATCAAATGGATTAATTCCTTTACTAACACTGCTAATTCTTTTTCCTTTAAAAATCTAAGGCATTTTTAACATTCGGATCATGTAAATCAACAATTATCGATGTTTTCTGATAATTTTAGAGGTTTTAAAATTTGTTCTTTAACAACAACATCATGTTTGTCAATACCAGGTCGAACACCGACAATTCTTTTCTTATTAGCCAATACTAACATAATTCTTTTCAACTTTGATCGCTTCAGTAATTTTATCAGCTTTTTCGATATGAGACATTAAATTGGTAAATAATTTTTTTGCACCATCTTCAAATTCTTTTTTATTTCAATGTTTTTTATTTTATCAGCAACTTCATTTGAACTCATGAAATTTGCAAGTTTGTTATCATATTCTGCTTTAAAATCTTCAATCTCGACAGCAAACATATCTGAATCTGGAAGGTTTTGTAATAAATTTTCTAACTTGTTATCAAACTCATTTCTCAAACTATCAAAATTGAAACTATTATCTACATTTTGAATAATTTGTGTTCCAAATACGTCAAAAATATTTTGTGAATCCATATATATTAAGTAATAATTTGTTAACAACTTCTTTAAAATCTTTACCATTACTCAGTTCATTCAAAACAAAAACACACAAATGTCCACAAATTGGGGGATCTTTATAGTCTTGAATCTGAGAGTCATTGTAGTAGACGCTTGATTTTTTCAAATATTTAATCAATTCTATAGGTGGTTTGTCCTCAATTCTTCCATACGAATCAAAATAACATGCATTCTTATCATTTTTATAATAACAAATCCAATGCGTTCCACTTCCCATAATCGAGTCTAAATTCACAATTCCACATTCAAATTTTCTTAACTTTTTCAGGTAATGTATCTCTCATGAAGATTCCTCTAAAATGTTTAATATTTTTGCAGATTTCTTCCAATTCCTCGAATGTTAAAAGGTTTAAATTTTTTTTTCAATGTTTGATTTCACGTAATTCAAAGTTTTTTCATCTAATCCAGATCCTGTAACATCTTCCAACTCTTTATCTAACCAATTTAAAATGTTTCGAACAATAGGAATCACATCTTTTTTAACGATTGGAGCAGCTTTACGAACATAAGGAACAACATTTTTAACAACTGGAATATTTTCTCCAAAATCTAATAAATCTTTCAAAAGTCCACCATTTTTAAGTTCTTTCAACTGATTATAAGAAAATTCTATTCTGGTTCCTTTATTGTTTTTCTTATGTTTTTCGAGTTTATTGTATTGTCTATTTGTTAAAAATATCTTATCTTCGCCATTTTTTAGTTGATCTATTTTAAATTGAATACTAACGGGTATTTTCTTCTTAAAAGCGGATTTTTATTTTTTCTTTCTGATTTTTGCTGAAGTTTACGTTCACCTCCATTTATATAGTTAAAATTTCAAGTTCTCTTCGATTCCCATTCCTAGTTTTCTCTTCAAAAACATTGCTCCAGCTGTTGGAAGCGCAACAAATCTTTCACCTAAACTAAGCATCTTTTGATAAAAATCTATCCATTGCCTTATTCTTGCAAAACTTTATCTGCGATATGTCTGGAATTTGTGTCTCTATGTTTTTGCATAAAAAATATCGTGTTCCATAGCAGCTTGATCTAATTTTATTTATACCAGGATCTCCTCTTTTTAGTCTTTTTTTCGAGTTTTGTGCCAGGCCCCAGATACTGATAAGTTGGTAACGTGTAATTCAAAAGGTTAAATTGTTGATAAAATCATTCAAAAGTCCACTACCCTCAATCATAGATGAACTTATTGCCGGCAAAATTCGTTTTAAATATTTAATTCCATCAGGTTTTTCAATCATTTCGTCAAGTTTGTTCGAAATAAAATCTTTAAATTGCTTTCTTTTCATTCAAAAAATTGTTATTTCCAGCCTTCTCTTGAGCATAAATATAATTAATAATTCCATCGAGTTTTGTCAAATCGTCGATATATCTGTACTCAATCATATTATCACTGTATTTTCTTACACCTGATCCTTCGATTCGTTTTTTCCCAAATTGGTTTAATCAAATTGAGATATTTTTTACCTTTACCTTGACTTTGGTTTCTTAGTTGATGGATCATTATTTTTGTAAATTGAATCAGATTTCCATAAAATTTCAGTATACTTTTTCAAGTCTTCTTCAGAATATAAACCGTCTTTTGGAACATTCAGTGCCTGTTAATAATCTCCATAAACCTTGAGTTCCTTCATATGTTTTTTCATTAATAATGATATCATTATGCTCAAAATTCACGGGCAAATTTCCAATCATAAAAACTTTTCTTTTTTCTGTCCCAATACAAACCAAATTTATCATCCTTTGACTCTAGGAAGAATTTTTTACCAATTTCACCAATTTATTATATCCGTTGTTCCAGGACTTATTGGTTCAACTATGGTAGAGTCTTCAATGATTCGAGGTCTAAATGGTGTTGAAGATGGTAATTTTGGCAATTCAAACTCTTCTACTTCAGATTCCTGGAATCGAAAATATCAGCAAATTGTCGTACAACTGGAACCAAATTCATTAAAATTTTTGATTATCGCTTAAAACATTTTCAATTTTGCCCTCAACATTTTTTTATTGCAGAAGTTACAGGTTGATTAATTTTTTGAATAAGTTCTTGTTCTTCTTCATCCATTCGAATCTGTTCTTTAAATTCTTTGATTAATTTCTTTTCTATTTGATCAAGTTTTTTCGCTTCTTCAGAAGTTACGTTCGCCATTTATTTAGGAAAATTTTGAAAACGTGAACACGAAACGTAAAACGTGAACGTGGAACGTAAAAACGTGAACACGAAACGTAAAACACGAACGTGAAACAAGAACGTGAAACGTGAACACGAACGTGAAAACGTGAACGTGGAACGTAAAAACGTGAACACGAAACGTGAAAAACGTGGAACGTGAACAGATTTACCGTTTTTCGTTATTTTCATAATGTAAATAAAAAGTAAAGATAATGTAAAAATAATTGTAACAAATATTTTATCAAGTAGATTTGTCAGACCACTGAGCAGCATTTATATTAGAAAATTTATTCAGATATTTACCATTTTTAGGCTTCAAAGTTAGATTAATAGTTAAAAATCCGTAGTCTTCCTTCCAAATTTTATCACATAACTCAATAAAGTGGTTAAAACTCATATCAGATCCCACATAATTGTTATAAATCTTTCTCGAATAGTGATCGTCTTTGCATTTAAAAACACACAAACCATATTCAAAATTGATTTCTAATAACTTGCTTTATCAACCTTTTTTGAAAAGCATTTGGGAAAAGTATAGATACAAGATCATGTTCTTTTGTGGACGAGGACATTACGAAATATTTGCCTTTAAATAACGTCCCTGAATTTTCCAAAATACAATCATCAAAAACGATTTAACGACAATTGGGTATTACACTCGCTTAATGGAACTATGTCCTACGGAAGGCAATTATATAAAAATATAGATATTTTCTTACGTTTAAAGTTCTTTCTCAATATTTTCAAAATCTTTCTTTGTAATTTTTTTATAGTGCGGTCTTGTTCTAATAGATTTACTAAAAACATACAAAATTTGGAATAAGGAATCAACCTACTTGTAGAATAAATATTTCAATAATAAAGTTTGTTTTTCCACATCCACTTGAACCAACAATTAACAATCTGATCTGGCGTTGATCGTTTCTGTGAGCGTTGCTCTCTTTCTTCAAACGTTTGATACGTTTTATCTGATCTTTTTTTTTTTTTGCTTTTAAAAATTTCTCCCAATTTAAAGTTAGAAGATTTTCATCTTGAGAGCAACCGCTTGCCCGAAAATGTGAAGCTGTTCAAGTTGACTTCAGGAAAGCTCTAAATTAGTTTTAAGAACCTTGGAAACATCCGTATTCATTTAGAGGAAGAATCAAATTATTTCATCGGTTTACAAGCAGCGTTTTTATTCTGACAATATATTTGTAATAACTATTATTAGTTGAAAAGGTTCTCCTTATTGTTTTAATAAGGATTTGTAGTGAGAAGAAACATAACCAAAATATTATGGTTTAAACAACAGGATATTATACTTTCGATCCAAATAAAAAAATTTCCCTTAAAAATTAATCTAAAAACATTCAAAGATTCAAACAATCAGATAAAAATTCTTTAAACTGTTGGAACGATAAACAAGTTTGAAATGCAAAAAAAATTATTCTCTCTCAAGAAATATTCAAATAAAATCACCAGTAAGAATAATGTTTTTCAGCAATTATTTGTAGATTTATTAGGGTTATGTTCAAGAAACTGATTGAAGCCAAATCAAGGTATATTTACGGAAAATATAGAACGCCAAAATTGTAGGACCGTTCAGATGAAATTTGAAGTACAGTTGTAATCTCGTTGAACCTGAGTTTTGAAAATCATACCGAACATTTACACAAAGAATCTGAAATTTTGGTACACTTTTTTCCCAAATGTTGCTTATGGATCAAAAATCAGTGAAAAACCGAATGAAATCGATTATATTCCAATTAGAAAAAATATTAAAAGAATTCAAAAAATCGTTCTAACTATACAAGACTCTGAGGGAAATTTATTAAATAATGAGAGTAAAACAACAATATATTTAAGATTGAAAAAGGAATAAAATGGACCCCAAAATATAAAAAAAGCTTCGAAAACATACATTCTGAAGGTAGGGGTGATTCGCCCCGCCTTAACAAACTTTCAAAAAAACACTGTTTTCATTAATGAATCAGGACTTTATATACTCGAAAATAAAAATTGCTTAGTTAAATTTCTTTTCTATCTAAATGGAGTCAGTTGTGGATGCTCAATAATCAACTTAGATTTGAAAACAAACTATCTTTACGATTTGTGGATAAAAATAACGAATTTTGGTTTAAAGCTAAAGATGTTGCAGAAATTCTAGAATATGAAAATACGAAACAAGCAGTTAGAGAGCATGTTGATAATGATGATAAATTATCATATTCTGAAATAAATAAGGTGGGTCATTCGATTGCCCACCTTCTAACTTTCAAAAAAAATACTATTTTCATCAATGAATCAGGACTTTATACTCAAAATAAAAATTGCTTGTTTAAATTTTTTCTATCTAAATGGAGTCTGTTGTGGATCTGCTCAATAATCAACTTAGATTTGAAAACAAACATATCTTTACAATTGTCGATGATAATAATGAATTTTGGTTTAAAGCAAAAGATATTGCAGAAATATTGGAATTTAAAAATACGATGAAAGCAATTAGAGATCAGGTTAAAGAAAAATATATAAAAAAAGCTTCGATAACATAGATTCAGAAGGGGGGAACGAATCGTTCTTACCTTCAAAACTTTCAAAAAAACACTATTTTTACTAATGAACCGGGCATATATTCTTTAATACTGAAATCTAAAATGAAGATTGCAGAATTATTTCAAAATTGGGTTTTAGAAGAAGTTTTACCGAGTATTAGAAAATATGGCGAGTACAAACGTGAAAACGAAAATAAGCAGTTAAAAGATGAAATAAAACAGTTACAAATTAAAGATGAAATGAAATCATTGAAAATAGAGAATCAAGAATTGCGAATGGAATTAATGAAGAGAGATGTGGTATGTAAAGATTTTGATAAGAAAAAACACCATGTTTTTGTGTTAATTAAGAAGAATCACATGTGGGAATGGCCTTATTACGTTATCAGAGCTCAGAAACGAGAAATACCAAACCGATTAAAACATCTAAAAATAAATTATCCTGAATTAGAGATTTTGTTCATTGATGACGAACCAAATTCTATCAATCTGTATAACCAAATGAAAGAATCTTTGAATATCTTATTCAACGGAAATCATTTTACCACAAATATGACAGAATCTCGACTGATTTATAGAATATCTATATTACACGATGAAAATGTTAATAAATTTTATTAAACTCTCGAATTATGATATTTTGTTTGTAATGTTTTTGAAGATAAGGTAACCACTGAAGAGTTCTTCCACATTCACAATGAGTCTCTTTCTTTTGACTTTCTCGGTACATTCTTCTAGCACATTCCTTACAAAAAGCGTCCTTCTATCTTTACTATAATTTCGATTATTAAATTCAGAAATATTCTTAATTTCTTTACAAATGTGACACTCTTTCTCTTCTAAAGTTAATTTTTTCCATTGTATCGTATAAATCTCTTTCATATTTTTTACGACAATCCTTACAATAATATTCAAATCCGTCTTTTTTAGTCTTATTTTTATAAAAAAGCTTCAAAACCTTTTATTTCTTTGCACACTGAACATTTCTTTTGGGCCTCCATTTATATAGAAAAAAATCTTTGACTTTCTCAATTCATATTCATAAAACTTTCCAGTTATTTCTTCATTATTTAAATCTTTTATACTATAAGTTACAGGATCTGTGTTATTAATTTGATAAATCACAAAGATTTCTCTTGACCAATTGTTCTTATATTTGTTCGAAAATGTTTGTTTTTTACTAACAATTCTTACATGATCATTGACTTTAAATTTAGTTTTCGTGTGAATTTTCCTGGTGGAACATACTTGAAAAAACGGACTCTAAAAACTCCTTTTCTGCATCTTTATCTACGTCTTTGGGCTTCATTTTTGATTGTGCTATGAACTGTATCGTTATAATTGTTTACGATTTCTTGAAGAATATCGATCCATTTAAAGTTTTTATTAATCTCAAAAATTTACTTTCATTCTCTCATTTTGAGTCCTGTTATATCTCTCTACAATACTTGATTTCCTCTTCGTTTTCAGTATGATAAATCTTAATGTTGTATTTTCTCAAAACATCGTTAAATTCTTTATTTTTAAACTCTAAACCCTTATCTGTATGAAGTAGGTTTGGAGGTTTGTGATGTGATCCTTATGGCATTTTTTACTATATCTTCGAAAGCTTTTGAAATATCCTTGCCGTTTTTTCTTTTGATAGCTCTTGACCAAGCATATTTTGAGAAAGTATCAATAACATTTAACATATACTTAAATCCATCATTTTGATCCGAATAGTTTAGACATTATAACTAAATCTGCTGCCCATAAATCGTCAATTTCTAAATGTTATAATTTTTCTCTTTTTAAACTTCTTTCGTACTGGTGCATGAATTTCTCGAGCTTCAATCTCTATCTCATCTTTCGTCTCTTCAATTCTTGCTTAACAGGTTTTGGATTTGGATTCTTTATAAATTTACTCTTATTTGTCTTACATTTTGAACATTTTGCTGCAATTCTATACAATCCGTTTTGAGTTTGAACGATTTTTGAATCTATATTTTTCGTTTTCTTTTTACACTTGTGACAGTGAATTAAATCATCTTCCATTTACATGTCAAAGTTTCCAAGTTTATTTAACTCATCTAATATATCAGATTTTGCTTCATTTTTATAGCCATAAGGTACTGTATCGATCTTATTTTCTAGAACAATTCTCTTATCATCTTTAGCGTTTAGTGCCAGTTTGTTTATGGTGATGGTATACAATTCATGTTTATAGCTTTTTATTACAGTCATCTCCCTAAATTCTTCTTTATCTTCGAACAAACATATCTTCAAGTTTTCGATATTTATTGTTTTATTTACAACGCTTCTCTTAATTCCTTTACACCTAACTGGATTTTTGTCTAGATATTTGTACGAGTACATCTTTGATCTTAAACCACAAAATTCTTCTAAAACTTCGCCGTTAATTCGTCTTTGAATTTCCCTATGAATTTTCTTGTTTTTGCTAGTGAAACATTCATGATCTTTTGGATAGTCGCTTGTATCAAAGTCATCTATATTTTCTTTAATAATTTTAAAAGGATCTCGTTTCAATTCTAGGAAATAACTGTCTGTATCCATGTAACACAGATTCAAATCTGGATCAAACTTCTTTAATTTGTTGTAATAAAAACTCGTACATTAGCAATTTTGAGAGGTCAAGAACTGAAAATCCTATGTAAATCGGTTTGTTAAATTTAACCTTTTGTTTGTACATGTGACTCGCTATACAGTTGTCGTCAAAGATATTGAAACATTTGAAATTCGTTTTCTTAGCTTGTTTCATTGAAAATTCTTCGTTTCCTAGTTTAATATCACATCTATTTCTTACATTTTCCATCGATTTTCCAAAAACCGAGTTGTGTCATAAGCTTATAAAAGTCCTTACTCAAAGTCACTTATAGCCTTGGTTCTCATACTAGTATTAAACTCGATATATTCTTTCATGAAAGGTTTCTGAATCAAAAAACGCAATAACCCTATTCACATGTTTTTAAAATCATACCTTGTTCTAGATAGAATTTCAAATTTCTAGAATGAACAACATATTCTGTTTTGTTTAAAAGAGTTTGTGCAAAGTTTGTTGTTATAATGTTCTGGAGCAAGAGGTAAATCTTTGTGATGTTCATGCAAATTTGTTTGGATATTCAAGATCAACTTCTAAAATATATCCATAATCTTCGTCGCCTGTGAGTTCCAAAATTGTTTCTTTCCATTCTGCTGTTGTATACGTTTTAGGATCCATCCACTTGATTTCGTTATATGGTAAATTTTGCATAAGTCCATACCCATAAAGGTTGTTTGCATCGACGTACAACAAATAGTTTTCGGGCTTTGTCTTATCAAAATCTTTTAAATATTTGTTATTTGCTTTCACATATCGTTTAATACACTGAGAAATGCCTCCGCGAATACCTTTTTCGATCATCAAATACATATTATAATCACTAATTAATTGTAATTCTATCTTCGTTAATTTTAACATAGCATCCCATGCAAGACTGGGAGCTGTTAGATAGTGTGCTGGATCAAGTTTATAGCAATTCAAACAAATATTCCTAAAATTTTCAAAGATATCAGCGAGCAATAGAACATCTTGAATGTTATAGAGATCGGAGTAATTTCCTAGATTTTTTACTTTTAATTTGTTTCCATACATTTAAGTAGTGTTGAAAATCTTTCTCAGATATGCTCTCGTCTGTCAAAAGTGAATAGAAATCTTGAATTCTCAATTCTTCTGTGTAATCAAGTTTTTCAATACTGTCGATAAATTCGTAAGGAAATATGCCTTTTCCAGATAGAATTTTAAAGATTTCTTCTTCGTCATTTGGTTGTCTATCTAGAATTGCGTTCAGACCATCTTGTATAAAATGATTTGTATGTTTGAAATCATCTTTTTTGAGGTTTTTAGCTAACTTTTCTATAGACGATGCCATAAATCTGAACTATCTACGAAAGAAAACTTGATGAACTTTCTTGGTTTATCATCTTCAAACTCATACCCATATCCTGAATTTACTGAATAATTTATGTATTTTCATCGGTGTTTGCGATCAAATCAACATTACCATACTGTTTAGCCAATTCTTTTATGTACAAATGAGTATCGTAATTTGACATATTGTGGCAGAAAACTGGAATATTTTGAGGAAATTTGAGATTCAAGTTACAAGATAAATGAGCAGCACCTCGAAATTTACCTGTTAAATGACAATGATCTCGTACTTTTTTTCTTGTTTGATTATCAAAACCCTCACATTTCACAAATATGACAAAGACTGGAATTTTGGTACCTAATTTCTTCTTCTTCGGTCAATTTCATAGGTTTTTTGTTCTTAGAATTATATTTTTTAGCTATGTATTTTGATATTTTATTGAGTTCTTCAAACAATTTTGCAGGAACATTTGGCAAATCTTCTTCATTTTCGGCTCGATAACATATCGGTTTGTACATGCGATTCGTCACATTTGACACTAAATATAGAGTAAAACCATAAGGAATGTGCTTCTGAATCTTGGTTGTAATCGATCTTTGTGGATTGTTCTTGCATGTCGGAATTTTTTCTAATATGCTCTCAAAATCCATATAAATAACGTAAGGATGAGAAAATTTCTTTTGATAATTAGTAAATGTTGTTGTTTGACCTGGAAACGGCATAATTGGCTTACAAACTTCGTGTTGCTTGCAAATTTTCTAAATGATCTGTTAAATCTCCAGATTTGTAGAAATGGCTTAAACATCTTCTACATAGAAATTTTTTTTGTTCATGCTTAGATAACTGAGAGAAACGAGCTTATTTAAATCTGTTATCAAAACATAATGAGATTTGTCATCTTGTTTAACATACAATAAATCGATTTCTAACTCGGCATCATAAATTTCTGAAATTTGTAACGGAAACAATATTAATTTTTTCATCATAAGTATAGATATTTATAGACATTTTTGGATATTTGTACTTGGAATTGGAGCTGCGTTTCTCGAATAATTGTATATCTTTCAAAGACATTGGATACTCGAAACCTGAAAATATCTCGTCATTTACAAATTTTTCATATTGTTTTACACGTTTCAGGATGAAATTTTGATTTTACAATTGCACATCGGATAGAGTAAATAAAGCAATAGTCATCTTCATTTTTGATATTTACACAAGCTTTCTTTACCTTTATCTCTTGTGGTAAATCGATATATGATCCTGCGTTCATTAATTCGTGTTTATTAAGGCTCAAAAATCAGTTGTTTACAGCGTTTTAATGTCCATCCAGAACCTCGATTTGGATGATTTGTCTGTTCTCGATGTCGTTAATTTATTAAATTGTTTAGAAATAAAGTCGTTTACATCAAAGATCTCGTCTGCTTTTATAGTAAAGTACATTGGATAAGTTTGTGTTTCACCGTTCACTAAAGTTCGTTCGTATTCGCATTCTAAAGAGAGATATCCTTTACTATTTTTCACAGTTTCTTGAAATTTTTCGATTAAACTTTTAATTTCTGGGGCGCAAAATAGAAAGATATTTGTAAATTGACATGAAATTGTCGTTCAAATTCGTTTAAAATGTATTGCTTAAATAGACCGTGTATTGAGGATAAAACTTCTACATCAATGATATTTTCAGGTTTCTCATTAATCGTTTTATCAATTTCTTCGATCATTTCTGACTTAGTTTTGTCGTTAGTTTCGATAGCCAATTTTTCAGCTATTGAATGAATTTTTTCATCATTAAATAGATTGAGATCTTTTTTACTTTCCTTAAAATTTTTCTTTAGTTCACGCAATTTTTCTATATTATACATGTTTGGTGATCGGCAATTTGATTTTCTTTAGCCTCCAAGTCCTCAAATATTATTTAGTTCTTTTTCATCAAATATCCTTTGTTTTTATAGATGATTTTTTCGATCTCTATAATGTCGGGTAAAATTGTAATGTTCGAAAATGTCCTTTTTTGCAGTACGGGCAGGACTTATCTTTTTCCGCTCCATTTAAATAGGGAAAATTTGGAATCTGCCAAGTTTTACTATTTAGTTAAAATATCTTCTTTATTAAAGCTGAAAAAATCAGCAATAATTCAGTAGATTTCTAAGGAGTTTTTATCAAAAATTTGATAAAGAATTAAGCACAATTTATGTAGAAAACAGCGTTTATAAATGTATTCTATGTATATAGGAAAAATTTAAAGATTATTGATACAAATCAGCAGAATTTATGATTTAACAGCCGTTATGATTCTTCTATTATTTATAGGGAAAATTTGTAATACTCAGACTTTGAAAACTGTGGAGTATTTTACATAGAATTTGACACTTAATCAGCAGCAAATTGTAGTATTATCAGCTGTAGATTCTTCTATGTATTTTTAGAAATATATAGTAAAATTAAGGGGGAAAACTTTTTTTTAAAATTTTTGTAAAAAATAGTTTAATGATAGGACTAAAATACGTACTTGATTAAATTATTGTTTGTAGGAGGCATTTTAAATTCTTTTACTTTTTTTTTAATAATTTTTTTTTTAAAATTTTTTAAAAAGTTTTTTTTTAATTTGATTTTTTTAAAAATTTTAAAAACAAAAATTTTCTTTAAGTTTCCCCCCGAAGCAAATTAGGGAGTTTTTTGTTTTTTCCGAAGCAAAAATTTCCAACTAATTTTTTTTAAAAAAGCTTAAAAAATTTTAAAAAATTAAAAAACCAGTTTTAAAGATTCGGGTTTTTTAAAACTTTTCGGGGTTTTCCCCTTTTTTTTGTTTTTCCCCCAGATTTTTTTTTTGGGTTCAAGGGGAACAGTTTTTTTAAAATTGTTTTTCAAAAACTGCCCCCCCAAAAAGTGTCCAAAGGCCCCCCGCCATTTTTTCATAACTTTTTTTTTTAAATATATATATTTTTAAAAAATTATTTATATATATATAAAATATATAAAAAAAATTTAATATAATTTCTGGGGGAAGGATATTTTCCCCATTTTTAAAAAATTTAAAAAAAACAAAAAATTTAAATGGTTTTTTAAAAGGGAAATTTTTCCCCAATTTTAAAAAAAATTTAAAAATTAAAAGTTTTTTTTTTTTTTAATTTTTTTAAAGGGTTAAAAATTTTAAACCCCAGGCCCCTTTGGAGTTTTTTTTAAAAATCAATAATTTTAAAATTTTTGGGAAAGTTTCATTTTAAACCAAAAAAAAAATAAAAAAATACACCAACAGCCCCCCCACCCCCAACGCTTTTTTGATGGGGGGTTTTTTTATTCTCCACCTTCCCCTTTAAAATTCAGATAAGAAAAAATTTTGGGGGAAAAATTTTTTTTAGTTCATTTCCTTTTTTTGTTTAAAAAAAAGAAAATTTTAAAGGGTTTTTCCAAATTAGTAAAAAAATGCAAAAATAAAAATTTTTGCCAGATAAAAAAACATAAAATTTTGAAAATAAAAGGTTCACAAACAGGTCTTTAAAGTTTTTGTTAAGGGGCCCCTTTGGCAAAATGTAATAAAAACAAAAAAAAATTAGACCCTTTTTTTTTTTTTTGGGGAGGTATTCCCCCGGTTTTTTTTCCCCCAATACAGGGGAAAATAAAATTCCCCAAATCAAAATTTCCCCCTTTCCCAAAATTTTTCCCCCGGGGAAAGGTTTTTTTGGCTTCAAAAAACCTTTTCCCAATAAACCTTTTAAAAATTATCAGAAGTGGGGGCCCTTGTAAAAAGCCCCTTAAAGGGGTTTTAAAAACATAAAGTAAAAAGAAATAAAGGAAAAAAGAACCCTTTTTTTAATCAAAAAAATTTTTGTTAGGGGAAATTCGGGAAAAAACCAGAAAAAAATTAAAAAAAAAACCTTTGTTGCAAAATTTGAGGGGCTTAGTTTTTCCCCAATCTTAAATTTTTTTTTTAAAATTTATTTTTTAAAAGCCAATTGGGTTTTCACCCCCCCCAAAAAAAAACTGTGTTCGGGGGTTTTTTTTTAAATTTTTCCCTCTCCCTTTAAGAAAGCAAATTGAAAAAAGGAAAAAGGTTTTATACCAAAAGTGATTTTGGGGTTTTTTAAAATTTTACTCTAAGTTTTTCAAAAAAAAAAAATTTGAAAAAACCCCCTGAAAATGTGGGATACATTTAAAAAAAAAACCAGGGTTTTATATTTCCCCATACAACACAAAAGGGAAAAACCACCCCTCTAAAAAAGAAAAATTTAAAACCTTTTACCCTATAAAAAAACCCTTAAAATTTCCCGAAAAATTTAAAATTTTTTGGAGGGGGAATTAAAAAATTTCCCAATTTTTAATAAAAATTTCGTTGAAATTTTTTGGGATTGATTTTTGGAAAAATTAGCAAAAAACCCCCCCCCAACCCGGTTTTTCCCACGTTTATTTAAAATCCCCCTTTCAAATAAAAAAAAAAATTTTAAAATTTAAAAATTTTGAAGGGCAAAACTTTGTTTTTAATTTTTGTCGTTTTTTATTAAAATTGGTTTTGCCCCAAAAAAATTTTCCCCAAAGTTTTTAAAAATTTGGCTTGAACGGGTGAAAAAAGCCCTAAAACTTCCCCTTAAATCACAACCCCCGGAAATGTGTTTTTTTGGGGAAAAACACAAAAGTGGGGGTTTTAAATTTTTGGGGGGCCCGGGGCCCAAAAAGAAAGGGGATAAAATTTTTTTTTTTTCTGTACATTTTTTGGGTTTGCCCGGGGGCCAAACTTCATTTTTTCCCCCTGTTGAAAAAAAAAACCAACCCTGTGAAAAAAAAACCCCTAAAAATTAAAAAAGGCCCCAGGGTTGTGGGGGGGTTTTTGTTTGGGCTTAAAAGGTTTTTTTTGGGAATGGGTTTTGGAAACAAATGTAAAATTTTTTAACCAAACATTGCCATTTTCGCCCCCCCCCCCTTTTTGGGAAGGGGAAAACTAGCCCCTTTTAAATTTTTGAAAATTTCAAAAATTGCAAAAAAAATTTTTTTCCCCCTTTTTTTAATAAAAAAAATTTAACCCCCTTTCTTTAAAAAATTTTTTGTTTGAAAAATTTTTTTTGAAAATATCGAAATTTAAAAATTTTTTTTTCAAAAATTTGGGTTTTGAAAGTTATAACCCCCAAATTTAAAATTTTTTATTGGGGGGCAGAAATGATTTTTTATTTTTTTTGTAATTTGGTTTTCCCCCCATTTTAAAAAATTTTTCCTAAATTTCAGCTTTTTTCCAAAAATTTTTTTATTTTTTTAAAGTAAAAAAAAAATTTTTTTTTTGGGCCATATTTTTCTAACAAAAAATTACCCCCCTTTTAGTTGTTTTTTAAAAAATATAAAAACAACTTTTTTACTTTACTTAAACCAAAACCCATTTTTTAAACCCTTAAACCACTTCAATCAAATAACCAAGCCCCGGGAAAAATTGGGTTTAAAAAAAAAAAACCCCGGGTTTTTTTTTTTTAAAATTAAAAAATTTTTTAAAATGAAAAAATTATAAAAAAAAAATTTAAATTTTAAAATTAACTTTTTTTTTTAAAAAAATAGTTTTAAAAACCCTTTTAATAAAATAAAATTTAAAACCCAACCTTAAAAATTTTTTAAAAAATTAAAAAGGGGTGTTTTAAAAATATAAAGTTTTTCCCCTTTTTTAGTAGGAAAACAAAAAAATAGGATTTTCCCTTTTTTTTTAAAAAAGGTTATTTTTTTTGGTACGAAAATACAGAGCTAAAAAAAACCTTTCCCACCCCCCTCTTTTTTTTGGTTTTTAAAGTTTTTTTATTAGGGGGGAAACCCCCCAAGGGAAAAAAGAAAAAAAGGCATTTTGGAAAAGAAAAATTTTTTTCATTTGGGGGTTTTTTTTAAAGTTTCCCCTTTTTTTTGGAAAAATTTTTGCCCCCCGTTTTTTAGGGAAAACCCTGTGGGCCCCAAAAATTTTTAATAATTTTAATAAAAAAAATTTTTATACCCCACGACGAAAAAAATAAAAAACTTTTTATTTTTTTGGGTCTTCAAATGAAAAAACCATCTTAACCCCGGAAAGGGGGTTTTAAAAATGTTGTAAAATTTTTTCATGGGCCCCCTCTGAAAAAAGGGAAAAAATTACTTAATAACCCCCTAGAAAATAAAATTTTTTGGGAGTCCCCAAGGGGGAAACCACCTAAAAAAGGGGAATTCCCACGTTTCAGGGCCCTTTTTTTTTCCCCTTTAAAAATATAAGTTTTACATTTTTGGGAAAACAAGGTATGAAAACCCACCTGCCCAAAATAGCAAAATCTTTGTGGCTTTTTCCAAAAAAAGGGTTTTTTGTTTTTACACTTCCCTTGAAAAAAAAAATCTTTTTTCTTTCCCTTAAATCAAATTTTTTTGCTTTCCCAATAAATTTAAAAATTGAAGACGTTTTCAAAGCCCCGGGGTTTTTCCTCTTTGGGAAAAAATGTTATTTTTTGGGGAAAAATGGAACCCAACAAAATTGGGCGGGCTTTTTCCTTTGCCCCGGTTTTTTAAAAATTTTTGGTTTCAGGGGGGTTTTGTAAAATTGGGGCCCTGAAAAAAGAAAAAAAAAAAGCGGTTTTCCCGGGGAAACACTTTAAAAATATTTTGGGGGTTTAAAAACCGTAAAATCTTGCACCAAAAAAACCCCCAAGAAAAAATGAAATTTTTTTAAAAAATAGGGTTTGTTTTTTGGGGTAAAAATTAAAATCATTTATTTGAATCAAAAACCCAAAATTTAAAAAAGTTGGAAAATTGGCCCCAATTTTTAAAGGGCCCCCAAACTTAAAATTCCCCTATTTTTGGGGTATTGTTATTTGGGGGCCCAATTTTGTAATAGAGCCCCCCAAAGGAAAAAAAACACCCCAAATGTTAGAAAAATAGGGAAAAGTTTTTTGCATTTTTGAATCCGAAGTTTAAAGAAAAAAGGGAATTTACAGTTTTTTTTGCTTGGGAACACAAAAAAAATTATATCCTTGGGGAGTGAATTGAAAAAAAATGGGGGGGTGCCGTTTCCCCTAAAGAAAGAAAGGGAATAAAAAAAACCAAAAATTTTAAAAATTCGAAATATTTTTCGGGGTTTAAAATTAAAAGCCATTTAAAAAGGGGAAGTAAAAACTTTAAAAACAGCAAAAAAACCATTTTTTTTAACATTTTTTTTTTTAAAAACCCCTTAAAATGCCCTATTGGGCCCCAGAGGGTTTTTTAAACGGGGACAAAAAATTTATTAAAAAAATTTTTAGTAAAAAAATTTTTCCAATTTTAAAATTTTACCTATTTTAAAAATTTTTTCCCATTACGTTAAAAGGCATTTTTCCCTTTGGGGGTTTAAATTTTTTTAAAAACCCCTTTTCAAAAATTATATTTTTGGAATTTTGTTTTTTCCCCCCTGAAAATTTCCCCTTTAAAAAAATGCTTTCTGAAAACCAAATTTAAACCCCCCCCCTTTTTGAAAAAAAAAAACCCCTGAAATAATTTTTTTTCAGTCATTAAGGTATAAAAATCCCCCCGATACAGAAAAATAGTTTGGAAGGGTTTTTATTAAAAATTACCTGAAGCTAAAAACCCCCTCCCGGGGGGTTTGAATAGGGGTTTTTAAAACCCAAACAAAAATTTTTGAAATTTTTGGTTACAAGGGCCCCCTTTCCTAATTTAAAAGTTAACCCTGGGGGGGAGTTTCCTTGGTTTTTAAATTTAAAATATTTTTTTTTAAAAAAAAGGCCGAAACGGGGAAAATGAAAAAACCTCGTTACAAAAAATTTTCAGCACTAAGGGAAAAATTCCCTTGGAATTTTTAAAATTGGGCATTTAAATTTCTTTAAACCCTTTTAAACCGGGAATTTAAAAAAAAAAGGGTTAAAAAAAAGTTTTGGAAACCTCGTAAAAACGGGGGGTTGGGGTTAAAAAATTTTACTTAACCTAAAAAACGGGTTTAACCTTTAAAAACTCCCCTTAGAGCCCAAAGAAAGGCTTGTAATAAAATTTAAAATTTTTAATTTTTATAAATTAATTCCCTTTTTTAAAAATCGTTTTGCCCCCTCAGGGTTTTATTTTTTTCAAAATTTTTTAAAAATAAAAGGGAATTAAAAATTGGAATACCCCCAAAAAAAATTAATTACATGGATTTTTTTTTAGCAAAAAAGGTTTCCCGGAAAAACCTTCCCCAATTTAACAAAAATAAATTTCCCAAAGAAAAGGAAAAATTTTTCATAGGGAAATTGCTTTTTTAAAAAACCAAAAATTTTCAAAACAAAAATTTTCCTGAAATTTTTGTTTTTAAATCGGAAAATTAAAAAATTTTTACTTTCCGCCCCCTTTTTTTTAAATTTTGATTGTTTTTATTTTTTAAACCTTTTTTTTTTTAAAATTTAAATTAAACTCTTTATGCCCCAATTATGACAGTGATTTTTTTTTTTTAGTTTTTAAAAATTGTTGGGGTTTTTCCCCCTTATATTAGGGAAAAAAAAAATTTACATTTGTAAAAACCCCGAAAGTAAAAAATTTTTTTAATATTTTCCGGGGACACTATTAGTTTTTTTTTTTTTTTTAAAATTTAAAAAAATATTTTTTTTTCAAAAAATATAAAACCCAAATTTTAAAAAAACTGAGGAAAAATTTTTAAATAACAGATGACAAAAATAAAAAATGTTTTCCCCAACAAGATTTCCCCGGGGAAAGGAAAAACCATGAATCCCCAAACCCCCAAAGCAAAACTAAAAATTTTTAAATTTTTACCGAAAATTTAAAACCATAATTTTTAATTTTTAAAAATGAAAAAAAAAACAAAACCCTTTTTTTTGGTTTCCTAATAAAAAAGGGGGCCCGGCAAAAATATAAAAAGGGAAAAATAAATAAACCTTGGAAAAAAAATATACCCCAGGAAAAAAAAAAAGGGTTTTTTTGAAAAGGGGGGGTTTTGAAACAAAAATTTTTAAAAACTTTTTTTTAAGTTTTTTTTTAAAAAATTAAATTTTTAAAGATTTTTAAAACGTATAATTTAAAAAATTTTTTTTGGGGAGTTTTTTTTTTTAAAAGGGGTTAGGGTCCCAAAAGGTTTTGGTTTTAAAAAAAAAAAAAAAAATTTAAAAAGTTTTTTGGAAAAAAAAGAAAAATTTTTTTCTACCCCAAAATTGGGGGTTTGAAAATTTTTCCCCTACCCCCGCCCCGGGTTCCCAAAAAAATATAAATTTTTTTTAAACAAAAATTTAAATTTTTTAATTTTTTCCCCGACCCCCCTTTCCCGGAACCAAAAATAAAAAAAAACTCTTTTAAAACCCCACATATTTATTAGGGCTTTATCCCTTTTATTAATTTTGTTTTTTTTTTTTTTGGGGGGTTTTAAAAAACCCCGATCCCCCCAAAAAATCAAGGCTGGATTTTTAAAAACTTATAACTAAAAGGGGCCACAAAAATTTAAAAACATTTTAACAGAAAAATAAATCGATGTTTTTATTTTTTAGCCCAAAAACCCTTAAACCCCCAAATTTTGGGAAATTAGATTTTCCCAAAAAGCCCCCCTTAAAAAAGGGGAACATTAATTCTAAACAAATTTTTTTTTTAAAACCAAAAAAAGGGCAGCCCCCTGGGGTGAAAAAAAAGCAAATTAAAAAAATAGTGTATGGGGTTTTTTGGCTGGTGAAAAGATTCATTACATTTTGGAAAAATTTTTTGGCCCCCTTTAAACATTTTTTTTTAGACTTTTAAACTGGGAAAAAAATAAAGCCTAATGTGGAAACTGTTTTTTTTGGAACCCGGGGCGGGGGAAAAACCCCTAAAAATTTTTAACCCCAAGGGGAGTAAAAAATTTTGGGTTTTTCCCTTTTTTTTTAAATAAAGTTGGCCCAAATTTTAAAACCCCAAAAACGTTTTTGCCCCAACATTTGATTTAATATTTTTAAAAAAACGGCCCCGAAAACAAAAAACCGATCAAATTTTTTAATTAAAGGGAAAAAACCTCCGGGAAAAATTTTAATAAAAAAGAAAAAAATTTTTTAAAAACTATTCATAAAATATTTTATTCCCCAAAATTAAAAGAAAAATTTAAAAAAAATTTTTAAAAGCGGGGGGTTTAAAACAGCCAAAACGGAAACCCTTTTCCCTTGTCCAAATTTATTTGCATCTAAAAATCCCTTTTAAAAAAAGGTTTTACAATTTTTTTTATCCCCATAAAACCAGTGAAAACGGGGGAAAAAGAAATGTATGCCCCCAATTCCGGTTAAAAGAAATCTTTACTTTCCACCCCCCTTTACAGGGAAAAGTCTATTTTTTAAGTGTTTGCATTCCAAAAAAAAGGGGTTAAAAAATTTTCCCCTTTTTTTCCTTTTATTTTTTAAATTTTTTTAACCAGGTTAGGGGGTTTGGAGATAGCCCCAAGGGTTACCCCCGTTAAAAAAAATTAAACCCTTTAAAATCGGGGGTTTAAAACCCCCTAGGGTTACCCTAAAAACAATCCCCAAAATTTTAGAAAAAATTTAACTTCGGGTAGAAAAGGGTTTTTTTAAAAAGGCCCCTTAAATAGGGTTCTTAAAGCCCCTTTGCAAGGGTAAAAAAAAGAATTTTTACCCCCCAAGAAAATATTTAATATATTTTTTTTGGTCAAGCCTTTTTCAAAAAAATATTTTCATGAAAATCTCACTTTTTTCCAAATTTTAATCTAAACAAAAATTTTTTTAAGGTAGGGGAAAGGTAAAAATTTTTTTATAGTTTTATTAAAATTTGAAAAATTTGGGTAAACAAAAAAATTTAAAAAATAAATTTTTTCCCCAATGTTTGGGAGGGGGGCCCCTTTTTCCAAGGGAAAGCCCCCCTTTAAAGCCCCCCTAAAATTTATTATTAAAAATAAAGTTTTTTTTTATTTTTAATTTTTTCCAATGGAAATTTAAAAACGGGAAAATTTATTTTAAAGGGGTAATAAAAAATTTTAAAAAATTTTGCATTCCCCTTAAGGGGCCCGGGGGGAAAGATCCATTTTGAAATAAAAACCCCTCCCTTGGGGGAGTATTTTTCACTTTTTGTACCGTAAATAAAAAACAATCTACCCCTAAAAAGGTCAATTTTCATTAACCCAGCCCCCAATTTAAAAACTTTTTTAAAATCCCCTTAAAAAAAAGGTCTTTTATAAATTTTTATTTCCCTTTAAAATTTTTTTTCCCAATTTGTTTTAAAAAAGTTTTTAGTTAAAATTTTTTCCCCAAAAAATGAAAAAAATTAGCAAAATATTACAAAAATTTTTAATTTCCTTAAAAAGGGGAAATTTTTAAAATGAAAAAAAAAAAAATTTTTTTTTTTTCCCAAAAAACCCCCAAAATTGGGGAATACCCCCCCAAAAAAACCCTAGTAGTTTAAAAAAAACAATTTTTTAACTCTTTTAAAATGATATTTTTGGGCCCCACATATAAAAATTTTTTTGGTAAAAAATTTTTCCCTTGGGCCATTTAAACCCCCGTGTTTCCCCCACCCCGTTTTTGTTATTAAAAAACCGGAAAACTTTTTAATATAATTTAAAAAAAGAAAAAATGGGTAAAAAAAAAAAAAAAACGGGTTAAAAATATTTTCCCTTTAAAACCTTCCTTTTAAAAATTGAAAATAAAAGATCCTTTTAAAACTTTTGTTTGCCCCTTTAAAAAAAAAACATTTTGAACTATTTTTAGGTAAAAAACGAAAAAGATATCCCCAAAAGGGAATCCAAAGGGTCCCCCCTTTTTTTGAAAGCACTTAAAAAAATCTTTGGCCCCCCCCAAATCAGGGGTTCACTTTTTCCCAGGGGTTTCCCCAAAAGTTTAGACAAAATTTTTCCCACTGGGGCCCCTTAATTCCAGGGTTTAAACAGGGTTAAAAAAGGGCTTTTTTTTGGGTTTAAAAACCATTAATATTTAAAAAACAAAATTTTACCCTTCCCCTTAACCCTAAAACCAAAAAAGCCCCTGTCCATCCCCCGACTTTGGGGAACCCCCCTTATTAAAGCCCCAAAAGTAACCAAAACTTTCCCCCCCCCTTTGAAAAACCTTAAACCGGGCCCCCCCCCAAATTTGGGGGGCCCCCTTAGGGAAAATTTTTTTGAAACAAACCCTAAGAAAAAAAATTTTTAAAAACAAAAAAATCTTAAATTTTTTTTTTTTTTGAAAAATGCTTTCCCCTACATTTGAAGTTTTAATTTAGTTTTTTAAACCCAAAGTTTTTTTTCCCATTTCCCCCTTTCCCAAGGTTTAAAAAAATTTCCCCGGTTTTCAAAGAAAGGGGTTTGCTGGGGTTTTTTCACCCCTAAAAAAAATCAAGTATTTTTAAAAAAATTCCCTTAAAAATTAAAAAGGGAATTTTTTTTTAAACCTAATTTTTTAAATTTTTTTTTATTGGGCCCTAAAAAATTTTTACAAACTTTTTTGGCATTGTTGCCCCTTTTAAATAAAAAATTTTTGAAAACCGCCCTAAAAAAAATTTTTTTTTCCCAAAATTTAAAAAAAAGATTTTTAATTCCCGGAAATTTTTAAATCTATTTTCTTAAAAAATTTTTAATTTCCAGTCCGTGCAATTTTAAATTGTTCCCTAATCAAAAAAATTTATGAAAACTTTACAGTAGATATCAAAGTTTATTTTTGGAAAAAGGGAGTTTAAAATTTTTGGAAATTTTCCTGTATAAAAATGTTCCAAAAACCATAATAAAGTTTATTTTTATTTTTCCAATTATAAAAGTGTAAAACTTTACTTTTTTTAAAAACGTAAATTTTTTTCAAAAACGAGTTTTCTAATTTTTCTAATGTACCTCCATTAATATATTTCCGATAATAGTCTTTTTAAAAAAACATAGTCAAAATTCATTTTCCCCATGACAAGTGGGGAAAAAAAACAAAAATATTTTTAAATTTTTGAGGCTGCAAAAACCAAAATTTAATCACCAATTTTTAATTTGACTTCAAAGGGTTAAATTTTTTTACTTAAAGTTCGTTTTAAAAAGGGGATAAAGCCATTGTATTTCCCAAAATTTTTTTTTTTTTGGACATTAGGAAATCGAGAAAAAAAAAATTAATTTAATTTAAAAGGAAAAATGCAATCCCTTTTCATCAAGAATAGATGGCTATATTTCTTTAATGTTTTTTGTTTTCTTTGTACCTCGTGAACCCCTGTTGTGTCAACTTTATGCTTTTAGGACAGGGGGAGTTTAAAAAAAAAAAATGTGGTTCTTCTACGGGGGCCCGTTTAAAATTTTTTAAAAATTTTTAAACCTTATGAAAATTTTTTTCAGTTTTTTTATTTATATAATGAGGGTTTCATTTTGTCCCAATTTTTTTTGGGTTTTTGGTTAAGGGCCAAATATTTTTGAAAGTAATAAATTTTTCATAAGTCTGTTAAAGTAGTAAATGGTTTAAAATGTAATTAAATTTTTTACCCCGGAAGAAATTTAAAATAATTTTTTAAAAAGGTTTAAAACAGTTTAAAATAAAAATTTTTAAATTTTTTAAAACTTATAGTAAATTTTCACTTCGTGATGTGGGTTTAAAAAAATTTAATGCTAAATAAAAAAAATTTGTCCAGAATAGATGACGGGGAACCCCACATGCTGGCTTTAGTAATATTTTAATTTATTTTTAGTGGGAAAAGGAATTTTGCTCTCATGGAAAAAATAAACCACAAAACATTTAAATTAAAAATTGTCCACTTTAATTTTGTAACTTCCTAACACTAGAAAAAGTAGCCCCGTCTCCGGGCCAAAAAATTTTGTTTCCAAAATAGGAAAAAGATTTTAAAACCGGGATCTTTAAAAATTAAAAAATAATCGCTGGGAAATTGTAAATTATTAAAAGGCCTACATAAACAAAATTGGGGAAAACCCGGGAAATTTTTTTTATAGCATTGTAGCAAAATAATTAAAAATTAATACTATTAGTACTGACATGTTATGCAAGGGCATGAAAAATGCATTTATGGTTTTAAAATTAAGTTAAATTTTTTCTCTCTAACAAAACAATAAGAAAGGTGGGTGAGGTTTTTTAAAACCATACAATGTTTACCCTTTCTCAATAATTTGATTTTAAAAAAAAATTTTTTTTAAAAGAATATTTTTTACCAAAATCAATATTTAAAAAAATATCCATGAGTTTAAATTTTTTAATGGCGGAAATTTCCTGTCATTAAAGTTTTTTCCTGCTAGTCTAAAAAATAATCGTTTGGGGAAAATTTTGAAGGAAAGGGAAAAAATTTTTTTTTCTGAATAAATCTAAAAAAACATTTTTAGGGCTAAATATAAAAGGTCAGTAAAGTTTTAAGAAAATCACACGAATTTAGAAACCACCATATTTTAAGGAAAAATGATGTGTACGTATTAAAACCCTTTGCAGATTTTTTATTTCCTTTAATAATTTATTTTCTTTCCCTCCCATCCCGGAAATTAAAAAACAAACTCAAACCTCTTTTTATCCAAAGACTGAAGATTTAAAATTCTTGTGTAAAAAGGGGTTTAAAATGCAAATTTTAAAATTGTTTTTTTAGTGATAATTTTCTATCAAAGTCCTCATTCCAAATCTTTTAAAACTTTCTATCACTTCAAATTTTGTTTAAAATTTTTAAACAAAAAACCTACGTTAAAGAAAAAATTTTTTTATATTTTAAATATTTTTCTATACATTTTCTGTGAAAGAAAGACATGTTTATTGAAATATTGTATGAAAGGGTTTTTTTACATAGGCAACATCACCCTGGGGCTTTTCCCCTTTAAAAAGGGTGTACTCAGCGGCCCGCGAAAAAATTTTTAGATTAGTTTATGGATAAGCATGAAGGAAATAATAAAATTAAAAAATGAAAAATAAATTTAGATAAAACTTAGTACAAAACCAAATAACATTTACAAAATTGGGGTTCCCCTAACACATGTAGAGTAGCCTTTAAATTTTTCATATAGATCCGGGGGAACTTTTTAGGGGATTCTTTGGGTTTTATCTAAATGAAACCCTTTTTTTAAATTAGTGTCGGATTTTAAAAAAAAGTTCCCAAAATTTTTTTTTTTTAAAAAATAATTTGTAATTTCGTTTTGAAATTTAAAAAAAAAGTATTTTAGTTTTAAAAAACCCTTTTATTTCGATTATTTAAATTTTCAGAAGGTTTGTCATAGTTCTTAAAAAGAGGGAAAACATTTTTAAATTTTTCTAAATTCCCTTTTTTGTCTTTGTTTCAGCACAGCGGTAACGTTTGCGGGTAGCATTTCTTAAAGTATTCCTGGATTTATAGTTTTTGGGCAAAAATCGTCAAAAACCAAAACCCCTTATATAATTTTAATTTTATTTCATAGTTTAAAATATATGGGCACTACAAAAACAAGATGTATTCCTTATAATACTCTATTTTAATGTTACAATTTCTTTTCCCAAATTTGCAGGTTTATTCTTCCCTTTAAAAATTAGAAGGGGACATAGAAATAATTTTAAAACTAAGGAAATTTTAAACCTTTAATTTTGCCCAAAATTTTCATAATTTTTGGGGGTTTATCATTAGTTTTTAAAGAAAAAAAGACCCCGAAAAGCGCAAAAAAATTTTATTTGGAAAATTTTAGATTCCTTTTGGGTTTTTTTACAATTTCAGGGTTCCCCGCAAGGGTTTTGATAATTACTGTATTAAAGATTTTCAACTACAAAATTTAAAAAGGGGTTTTAAAAAAAATAATTTTTTTTTTTTTAAAGACCTTATCCCCAATTTACCTTACAATTAAAAAGGGACAGATTCCCGAAATTTAGTCCCTTCCCCATTTAAATAATATCATTTTAAAAGACATAAACTTTTTTTGAAAAAAGAAAAATGGGGTCTTTAATTTAAACTCTTTTAAAAAAAAAAACCATAATATTTCCCAACTCATTATGTGGGGTGGGGGTTTGGTCCCCCACTTATGGCCCTTTGAGAACAAAAATTTTCAGACCCCCGTCCCTGTTTGGATGGAAAAAATTAAAAAAAATGACAATTTTTTTCTCATGGGGCAGTGGACCCTTTTTTTCCTTAAATTTCCAACCAAATGTTTTTGGGTTGTTTTTTTTTACCTTTGCCTTGCTTTTTTAGGCCTTGCAAAAAATTTTATGCCCTTTTAATTCAAAAAAGAAGAACAAATTTTTTACTTATTTAAAATTTAAAGAATTTTAAATTTTTTAATTTGAGTAAGGATAAACGTATTCTTAAAAAAAATAAGGTTTTTAAAAAGGGAAAACGCGTGGTTCCAAAAACAAAAAGCGTGGGCTGAATTTCATAACCCCTTTTTTTTTTAAAATTTTGTGGAAAAATTTTTCTAAAATTTTAAATTTTTGTTTTAAAAAAAGAAAATTTTTTAAAATTTTTTTACGCCTTTTTAGTTGGGAATTAAATACGAACATTGTTTTAATAAATTTTTTTTTCCTTTTTATTACTATAAAAAATACTATTAAAATTTAAAGTTTCCCCTTAGCACTAGGGAAAACCGTAGGGGGCTAGAAACCCTTTGTGGGCTTTGATTTTTTACCAGAGCGCCCTGTTTTTTAAAATTTTTCGTAAGACATGTTTTCTCCCCTGAAGAGGTTTTTTGTTTGGACAAGTGCAAGTGGTTACTTTTACTGTTTTTTTTATCACTTTCAAAAATTTTGGGGTTATTTAAAAACCCCAAACCCATGTGATTTAAGACCCAAAAAATTTTTGCTGTGTTAATTTTTAAAAATGTTTAATTTTTGTACGTTTAGTTTAAATATTTACTTATTTTTAGGAGGATGGATTTGTCCCTAAAGCCCCAAACTTTTTGAAGATAAATTTTTTGGGGGAAAGTGACAATGGAAAAAAAAAGTAAGTGATTGGAGGGAAAAAAAGAAGTGCTGTCAGACGTTAATGAAAGAGGAGAAGTTGGGGAAAATCTATCGGGAAATTAGTGAAAATGAGAAGGGGAAATGCATTTAAACGAAGATTTCAGATGACAGGGCTAGAGTAGCTTTCAAGTAAAAAATGAAAATAGGTTCATTTTATTTGCGAAAAATACTTGTAAAAAAAAAATAATGCTTTGTTTGGCTTACTTTACAAAAATCTTTTTCTACAGGTAGCCAGGGCCCTTTATGGAGGAAAGGCTAAAGAAACCCATCTCAAAAAGGGTTTGCGAGGGAAAAAAAAAAGCCTTGTCATTGGACCGTAAAAAAAACCCCGTAAAAAGTGTTTTTAGCAACAGACCAAAACCGGAAAAATGGTTTAAATTGTTTCCCAAATTCCCAAGGGCAGTAAAGACAAAAACATTTTGGTTAAATTTTAAATCATCAATTTCCCCTAAAACTAAAAAACATATTGCTAGTTTTTGTATACACTATATAAACCCGTACAGAAAAATGTTTTTTAAAAATTTTTTTTCAAAGTATTTTTTGTATTAAAAAGGTAAAAATATTAACAAATTTATCCCTTGTCAAGAAGTAAAGTGTTTTTTTTTTAATTGTGGGTTGGGCCAAATCACTGGTGCTTAAAAAGTTTTAGGTTTTTTGCCTTTTGTGTTTTTTGGGTTTTTTTGTGGTGTTGGAGCCCCCTAAATGTTGCTAAAAGTAGTAGGGGGGGTTTTGCCTAAGTGTTTTAAAGGGTTTTAATTTTTTGGTTTGGGGCACTCCCCTTGTGTGCTAATAGTAGTAGGTTATGCCTATGGGGTTTGAGGTTTTTAAATTTTGGTGTTGGAGACCCCCACTGTGTGCTTTTTAAAAGTAGTAGGTTATGCCTATTGTTTGAGGTTTTTAAATTTGGTGTTGGAGAGCACCCCACGGTGCTAATAGTAAATAGGGGTTTTGCCCCATGGGTTTTTTGGTTTAATTGTAGTGTTGGAGCACCTCACTTTTGTGCAAAAGTAGTAGGGTTTTTTTCCTATGTGTTTTAGGTTTAATTGTTTTTGTTGGAGCAACCCCACTGTGTGCTAATTGTAGTAGGTTAGCGTATGTGCTTTTTGGTTAAAATTTTGACCAAAAAAGCCACCAGACTTCCCGGGAGTCAAACAGAATTTTTTTGGGGGGAATTAAAAGAAATTTAAAGTCATGTTTAAAGCATTAACCTCAAAAGTGCCTTGGGATATTGTGAAGGTTAAAAATTTTAGCAAAAATACGCATAATTTTTGGGTAATGTTTTTTAATCGCGCTTTTGAGTAGCTTTCCTTAAAAAAGGGGGGAAATATTATCTTTTTAAAAAGTTTTTCCCTTCATTAGAATTTTTAAATAATAAATGCGGATTAAATTTTTTAAACGCGTTTAATTTAATTTTTTTTTAATTTTGGGGGCAACAAATAAAAACCCATCATACTTTGATATTGAGCTATTTGCAGTGAAATTATATATAAGAGGGTTTGTAAGTGTTTTTTAGTTAAAAAGGGAGCAAAGCTTAACATGTTTTTGCCTACAAAAATTTGGCTGCGGCCAAAAAACGGGGTTGGGGGTTGGAGGGGAAATTTGGGGTTTTTTTTTCCCATTTTTTTTTTATCTTAAATATTGTATATTAAAATTTTCCCTTTTAAAGAGCGTTTTTTCCCCGCGGAAATTTTACCCGATAGTCCCCTTTTTTTGTGAAAGGGTATCAAGTAAATCAACCCCTAATTTATACTCGTATGTATGTAAGTTTAGGCTAAAAAAATAGTTTTTCTTTGTTGCAAATTTTTTTTTAAACTTTTTCGGGAAATTTTTACGTTTAAATTCAACAATCAAAATAAATAAGCACAAAATTAAAAAAGTACCAGCATAAAAACAATTGATTCGAAAGTATTTTAAAATTTTAAAATAATATTGCTTTCACAGTTTTCCAACCCCCGCTTCCATTTTGCTTTTTTGGTGGCCGGTTTGGGGGCAAATACATGGAGGTTTCCGGGTTTGGGCTTTTGTCCCCGTGGTGAATTTCCTTTTCCCTTGCTCTTGGTCGTGGGTTGCTGATGTTGTCCTTTTTCTGAAGATAATTAAAGGACCCAAAAAAAAGTGCCCCGGGCTCTCCCTGATCTCCTTTAGTCTTAGATATCCCCCTCACGAACTCTGACTTCAAAAAGTCCCCTAGCAAGACTTGTCCCCCCTGGGAAACTAGTGGCCCGGAGTTTTGGGTCTTTCCTTTGACAGAATCCCCCAAATCCGAAGTCGGGGCCCTTTAGAATTCTAAGGGATCAGTGATATTTAATACTTGTCTTTTTTGTTGGTGTGTACAAATGCTGCGTATTATTTTGGGTTTTTACCGTTATTATGGGACTTTTTTAATTAATTTGGAGTTTAAAACTTTATAAATCAAAAACAACTTTTTGGGAAAAAACTTTTTTTATTCCCAAATAAAATTCACCCCAAAAATTTTAAAAAAAGTTTACAAAATTTAGATTGGATTTTTTTTCAAAAAGTTTCGCACAATCGATTTAAATCTAATTAAAATTGATTTAAAAAAAAAAAATTAAAATTTTTAAAAAGAAAAAAATAAAAATTATTTCTTCTCCAAAAAAAGGTTTAAATTAACAAAATAAAATAAAAATTCTCTTCTCAAAAAATTCAAAAAACAATATAAAACAAAACCCTTTTAATTTAACTTTACGCCCCAAAATTTTTAAATTTAAATTTCTTCAAAAAAAATTGGGAATTTAAATTTTCAGACTCTGAAAAATTTGGGGAAAATTTTTTAAAATTTTAATCGCAACAGTAAAAAAATAAAAAATATTAAATAAAAGTGGTACGGGGCTTACTACTTTGAAGGAAAAACGGAGGGTGATAGGAAACTAAAAAAAAGCCCCAAAGAAAAATTAAAATTGATTTTTAAAATTTTCACCCCATTAAAAGGGAAATTTCTCTAGATCCCAAACTAAAGGATTGAGGGAATAAATATGGGTTCTAGCTCGCGACCCAAACCCCGTCCCCGCACTCGAAGACTGGCTCCCCTCTCTCCGGGAACCGGTCGGGAAAGTTAAAAAAAAATAAATAAATTGTGTTTTTTTTTTCCCCCGCGATTCCCTACACTCCAGGGTTTGGAAAAAAATTTTGGGGCAAAACTTTTGGGGGCCCACCAAAAATTTTAATTTTTTGCCCTGGGGGCTTAATATTACTCTCCCTGTAGGCACTATTTTTTGGGTGTTTTATTTTTTATGCCCCCGGGAAAAGGGGGCCCCAGCTCACATCCCCCAAATTCCCCCGAGCCCAAAAGTCTCATTGGGATATTAAACGTTTTTGTGAAAAAAACCCCTTGGTTTTTTTTTTTTTTTTTTACCTGAAAATGGTAATTTGCAAAAGGTTTTTTTGGGTTTTCCTTTTTAAAGGGAACCCCCTGGGGAAAAACCCAAGGTAATCAATTCAAAAACTTTAAAAAGGGGCACCCCCTTTTTTAAAAAGCGGGGCCTTTTTAAACAAATTTTTGCCTGGCAAGAAATTTCCCCTTTCCCCCTTTTTTGGGGGGCCGGGGAAATAAAATTTTAAATTTCCTTTTGGGGGTTAGAGGGGATTTTTATCTGCCCAAATTTTTTCCTGAAAAAAAAAAATTTTTTCCCCTTAATTTTTTAAACCCCTTTTTAAAAAAAACCCTTTTAAAAAAAAAATTTCGTTTTTAAAAAGGGTATTTTTTGTGTAGTAACTTTTTTGTTAACAAATTTAAAATTTGGGGAAAAAAAAACTTTAAAAAAAATTTTCATAAAAATTTTTTATTACTGTAAAATAACTGCCTATTCGTAATAAAATGAAGAGGTAAATTTTTCAAAACCATCATTGATAGTAGGGTATCTGTAATAAAATATAATAATGTGACATGGGAAATGTTTCCCCCTGTTTTTTGTTTAGTAATTTATAGGAATATTTATATTTATGTTAAAAAATAATTTTAAATTTATAATATAAGTAAATTTTGTAAGAATTGTGATCCTTTCAGCAGTGCTGAATATCTTGTTGATTCGGGTTCGAGGAATGGCTAGAACCCTTCCCTTTTTTGCCCTCGAGGGGGTTGGCCATAAGATCCCAGGTCTGGGTTGGATAGGTGCCGTCAAGTTCAGACATTGTGTTTGGTCAATTTTAATTTCGCCAACGTTAGGTTGTTTGGGGTGGTGGGAGGTACTTCAGAGCCTTCCGGTTTTAATTAAGTGGGTTTTTAGAGATGTCTTTGCTGCTCAGAGAGAGAAATTCCCTGGTTTGAAGTTTATTAAACCTACTCCCTTTCCGTGTAATTTTTTCGGTAGGAAAGTTGAGTCAGAATTAAATTCTTTTCAAAATGTAAAGTTTTTAATCTTCAAGTAATTGATTAATAACAGTTATTTTGGTTTGTGAAGTCTTTTGGAAACGTGTTTAGGGGACTGTCAAAAATTAAATTTAACATTTTTAAAAAAATTGCTTAATGGTATTTTCCCCGTTCAAGTTGGGTTTATTTTAGGGAAAAGCCTACTGATAAAGAAATTTTTATTTTATTTTGTGAGATTATAAATTATAATTATATATGAAACTATTTTGTTTTTAGTATAAAGCGATCAAGGGGACTTTTAAACCAAAAAACCTTTTTTTTAACAATGCACAAAATCCCCCAAAAATATCGAATTACCCAGAATAATTGGGGTTTTCCTTTTTATCCTTAAGAATATAAAATTTTTTTATGGAAATTAACATTCCCCATCGACAAAGTTACAAAAATGTTCATTTTGGCTATTGGTAATCAAACATTTATATGGGCCCCGTACGCTCTAAAATTTGCATTAGAATATTCACTCAAACGAAACTCCTCAGACTCCTACCTAGATTGAACAGTGTGTACAAGTAAGTAGATTTTATAAATTGAATTTAGATCTAGTTCTCCTAGTTAACTGCATTTTTGGGTTGTTACAGTACTTGCTGAAGATTTGATTAAGAAATTAATTCACTAAAGAGTGGAACTTCACCTGGTATTGATAATATTAATCTGGTCTGCAAAAAACAAATTTATCCTAAGATCCCCAATGTTTTGTTGTATTTCTTTAATTTTAAGTTTTGAAAAAGAAAATTTTTTCCGGGGTATGTTAAAGATTTGCAGTGGTGAACCCTTGCAAAAAATAACTCTTTTAAAACGTTTGCAATAATTTAAAAGACCAATATCTCTTCTTTATATTTTTCGAAAAAACCCATTAGAAAGATTAATAAAAAAAAAAGAAACTAGTTACATTTTTTAAAAGGGAAACAATTTTTTGGAAAAAATCAGTTTAAATTTTTAGGGAAGGGTTGACTACAGAGGTAGCATTAAAACGTTTCATGGATTTAGTTTTATGAGCCCTTTAAAATTTCCCCGGAAAAAAGGTTAGGGGAAATTTTCCTTAGACGAAAAAAAAGGAATTTGACACAGTAGATCACAAAATTTTTTTGGGAAAAGTTATATAGGGAGCGGGGTTAGAGGAAATGCGAAATTCCTGGTTTGAAAAAGTTATTTATCAAAGAGGAGTCAATGTTTTTGAAAATTAACAACTTTTTTAGTAAAAAATTGGTTACATCAGTTGTGGAGTCCCCCAAAGGGTCAGTTTTGGGATCAATTTTTTTTTTAATTTACTTTAAATGATTTTTGGGTAATAAAAAAATTAAATGGAAAATTAACATCTTTTGCGAACGACACAGCTTTATGTTACGTAAAAAATATTTGGACTAAAATTAGAGCAACCCCTAAATTTCCCAGACTTGAACCCCCTTAAAATGATGGTTTACAAGCAATTGTATGTTTTTTAAGTTCGGAAAAAAGCAAAATAAAAAAAATTTTTAAATTTTAAGAAGTGAGCAAAAATTTTTGTTAATGAAATTTTTAATAAATGTATAGATTTTTTTGCTTAAAAAAAACCCATTGCGATGGAAGATGTGCAATTGTGTCGCAGGCTTATATTTTAAAATTTTTTGGGGGAAAAATTTTTAAAGACAGGGAGGTAAATTGGAAGAAACACGTTAAAAAGTTTAATGAAAAACTTATAAAATACACTAAGTTTTTTCTTTTTTTTTAAAAACATGTGCACGGAAGATGTCCTAAGAATTTGTTTTTTTCATTATAAAACAGTAGACTGGAATAGGTATTTTCTTTTGGGGGGGGGGGGAATTTTAAACAACAATTTGAAACCATTTTTTCACAGCCCAAAAAAAAAATTATTAGATTAATTAAACGAAAAAGTAAATTTGGGAAACCCTCCCTTTGCCTTTATTTTGTAGATTTAAGAAAATTTTTTCCCTCTAAAATATATGTTTTTTATATAAAGTATTAAAAGTTTTTTTTTTTGTAAAAAGTGGGGAATTTTAATGAAAAAAATAATTGAAAACAAAGAAAAATTGAGGGATAAAAAAAACGTTTGGGAAAATACCCAAGCCAAATTTTTCCATTTTTTAAAAAAGTTATTGTTTTATGGGTTTCCCAGGTTTTTTTTATTTTTATTCCGAAAAAAACATTTGGGAAATTGTACAAAAACTAAGTTGTTTTTTCAAAAAAAATTTAAGTTTTTGGCTTTTTTAAAAAAAAGATAATATTTATCACTTTTTTTTAAAGTAAAAAGTTTTTAAAATTTTTGTTAAAACTATATCTTAGAAAAAACAAACATTTAAACTAACGGCTAGGTTTGTTGAAGTTATATTTCCACAATTTCAATTATGTAGTGGGACTTTATGTGGTTAAAAAAAATAAAAAATTCTTTGTAGCGCAACATGTTTAATACTAGAGAAGGAACCCCTACACAGGCTTTGCCTTAGAGGCCCTATGTTTTTTTTAAAGTAAATTTATATTGGATATTTGAATGAGTGTTTGCATTTAAACTTATATATATTATTTTTTTTTTCTTTTAATTTTGATAAATTTTTGATATTGTATAGTTTAATTACAGTCGTTAATTTAAGAAATAAAAATGGACTTAATAAATTAAAACCGTCTTTTTTGATAATTTTGCACCAGATAATTTTAGTTGTGATGGATTTTAATTACTTTCCCAAAAAAATATATATTCTATTCTATTCTATTATTCCTTACTCTTAATGCAATGCCTGAAATTTTAGCGTTTTCCCAAAAATACGATCCTAGAACCTGGGGATACGTTTGTTTTGAAAAGATCCCCAAAAAAAGGTCGGCGACGAATAACTTTTGTTTTAAAAAGTTTTTGACATTTAAATGACAATACCTCTTCACATAGAGTGCACTGTAAATTGGTAGTATGGGGGTCTCTGATGTCAAAGCGCCGTAAAGTGTTCATTTTGAGCTTCTTTGTCGCCGACTGTTTTAAGATCTCTCAGGAGAACATGATTCCAGATTCCAGAACTTAAGTCTGTGCTAGTATCACATTTCAGACGATGCATTAAGACGAAGGTGAACTGGAGCCAAATTTTTCACATTCACATTGGATCTAGTGATTACTTTCACATTAAAAATATAAACCGATCTTGTCTTACTACTTTAATTTCCTTCTGGCATATATAATATCTGCTCAAATGGTTCAGCAGATTTTGCATGAAGGACGGACACAAATTTTTGCTCGTTTTATAATATTTGTATGATATTTCATATTTTTTTTGCAAATGAATAGTAAATTATATAAAATAATTAGGATATTTATTAGTAAATAAACTAAATTATTACACAAAATTTAAACAATATGTAATACCTATTAACTTACAATGCTAATAACTGAACATTGTTTACTGCATTTAATTAAATATTTTATGAATGACACTAAAATTAGCTTTTCAGTTCTCTTTAAAACCCTTATAAGTACTTTTTTTCTTAATCAGACACAATAACATCGTTTGTATTTTGTGATAAATTATCAAATTTCAGCAAAATCTTTATATAGAATATCGTTATTATAGCCACTACGGAATTTTATTATTTAAAAACGCTGTGACATCTAACCTGTGAATAAACATTTATCATGTGGTTGGATGTATAATGAAAAGCTATCTACAATCTTTCAATGAGGCATGAAACATCATTTCTACATGTATGAGGTTGAATTTTGTAATGTTTCATATCTAACTAGTTAACATACCAGATATTTCATAAAACTGCACGCCATGTCAGAGGTAAAATTTATTATACTTGAGGTCCAAACAAAGAGGATTAAACAAAATTGTCTCCATTGTGGCTTGCAGTGTGAAGGAAGGACTTGAATAATAGTGGTACTAAAATATTACACAAGGATTTGTACAGTAAATTAAAAAAGCTCAATTTGGATTTCATTAAGTTATATGAATAAAGATGTTTGAATTAAAGGGCACATCAAATTACGCACGAGTCGTAAGACACTGGCTATCTAATTATAAAGCAATGTTTCGTGAAATTATTATTTATTTAAGTAAGAAAACTTAAATATAACATGTCATGAAAATTGTTTTGAAGATCGTATTTCGTTACAGTAGTTTTCTAATACAGCTTAATTTTTGTTCGTTTGTTCATAAAGAGAACATGTAACTTAATTTCTCTACAAAAATAAACAATATACGTTGTTAATACAGCATATACTCTTTCATAATAATAATAGAATGATGAGGGATAATGCTGAAATAAAGTTTTACTGAGATCAAATATAAATTCATTTTAACTGATCTAGGTTAATTGAACTAATAAATAACATGTCAAAATGCACAAATATTCTTCAAAACTAGACAGGACTTAAATATGTTAATGTCAGTTGTGAAACATAATTCTACATTAAAAAACGTATTAATTATAACTATCAACATGTACAGTTTTTTCGTACAATTAACTATATTGGAAAATTGAGGAATTTGTTGCTGTTTTTAGCTATGCATTGTTTTAAATGTTTATATAAGGAACGTGAGTTCTCTAGGTTATATATTATGTTTAAAATAAAACCCAAATTATCAGTGAAATTTAAATATATCATATACATGTGACAGTTTTCAGTTTCAGTTCCAATGTTTGATAGTCATTTACACAAAACCTAGCGGGCAGATTTGGATGAAAAATTTAGATGTGCATATCAGAATAAAACATAAGTATTTTTATTATTGTAATTTGCAATGGAATTATAATATGACCAATGTAGTCTTTTGGACAGATTTTTACATGGCAATCGGTAAATGATATTACTGGATTTACAAGTAATTTTACTAATCAACACAAATTTACAAGTTCCATGGCTAATTCGTTATTCTGATGAGTTCCAAAATTAGAACGGATTCAAACTCAAACAGGGCTATAAATCAAATCATTTTTTCCCAGGCGACTTTGTCACAAAGAGAACGGTTACTCTTTTGGGATCCGGAAACTCGTGGAGCCCGGTTACCCTTTTGCGAATCCTTACCTCGTAGTAATTTCAGAAGATTGATCCAGCGATTAATAGATGATTAAAGGTGATTACGGAAAGTTTTCGTAATTCAAATTTAAAGGGGGAGTCTAAATTGAAATAAATTATTTTTTTTTTTTCAATTTTGGGTTTTTTATTGAATATTACAGTTTGAAATTTCCTCTTTCCAATGATATATAACACTTTTTAATACATAAATCATAAAGCCATGAAAAAAATCAATAAAATAAGGCTGCAACTCAGTTTTAGTAAAAAAAGCTCCTTGGTCGTGCAACTGTATCAATCTGAATCCTTACCTAATGGACCTGATGTAGTAATTAGAAAACTAGAATGCGTAGGTCATGTACAGAAGCGTATGGGGACTCGCCTACGCACTCTAAAAGATAAATGTAAAAAAAGAAAAATTGTCAGATGGGAAACCTTTGTCTGGGAAAACCGACTAACGACTGCTGCGGTTCAAAAGCTTCAGACGTTTTATGGATTATCTGTTAGGAGGAACACCCATAGTGTAGTTGAGATGAAGAAAGCTGTTTGGGCAACATATTTTCATGTCCAATCTACAAATGAAACGCCAACACATCAATTGTATCCGAATGATGAAGTGACGTAAATATAAAAAAGCAGAACTCGAAAATAAATCCTATGACCACGGCAAACATTTCTATCTCCCTGAAGCCATTATGTTGAAATTAAAACCAATTTTCAAGAGCCTGTCTGATCCAGAGTTATTAGCAAAGTGCCTCAAAGGGAAGTCCCAGAACCCAAATGAGTCACTAAACAACCTCATATAGTCTCGTATTTCTAAAAGGACTTTTGTACGATTGCACACCTTGACATTTGGCGCACATGATGCTGTGCTATCATTTAATCAAGGGATTTCAGCAAGTGTAAAATATTAGAGGGGTTAGGGTTGGAAGTAGGATCTAACATGCTTGCCGCTATGAAGAAGATGGACTTGGGCCGACTCCGAAAAGCAGAAAAGGCCATGACTGACCTTGAAAAAATCCGACCCAAAGCAGGACATTAGGGGAAAAGAAGACTGGGAAAACATTTACCAGGAGTCAGAAGACCAGAGAACCCATCTTATGGTGCAGGATTACACTAAAGGTAATATAACTTATATTTTGGTGTTAATTTTTTTTATTTTTGCAGTTTTCCGCAAAATAGCATTTTTGAACATTTGATGTGATATATCTCAAGAACGGTTATAGGTAGGATAGCCAAATTTTTACTGTAGCTGCATTACTATGAACACTAGTTCCTCCTAAAGTTTCAAAATATTAATATCAATTATAATAAAAATTTAGCAAATGGAAAAATATAAAAAATAATTTACAAAAATCATTTTTTTTTTTAATTACCTATTTTTTCATTTTTTTACCAATAATAACAATAATTTACGCGGAACTAACTAAAGAGCTGTTCTTTTAAACAAACAAAAATGTAGGTTTCTAGGTTACTTACTTCCAGAGATATGTAACATAAAATTAACATTATCGTTAAATGGAATTTAGACTCCCCCTTAAAACCACCATATATCACCAAAAGATGAACG
>NW_025781725.1:0-30532 GCF_021130785.1 Homalodisca vitripennis | reverse complement strand
AAATAAATTTGGGGATGACAGGAAGGTTTTATACTCAGGAACGTAACTTCCACGCTCCGAGAGTATAACACACTTCCTGTAATAATTCCAGGATCCCAGGTGGGACAGGTGGGCAGGAAAACGGGAAGGATTCAAGTTGACCCTGTCAGCTGACCGTGCCTCTAAAAACAGCCTACCCGGCCTTATCATTCTACCATTAAATAATTATCAATATTAGTGAAAAATTTTATAGTGTGCAACACTTTACCTAGCAAGTGTTACCCGCACCTTTCGCACGCAATTTCATATGTTTTGCACCTGTCATGGAGTAGTCTACTTCTGGTTCCGAAGTGTGATAATTATATTTCTATAAAATGTTGAGTTTGCGCCTTCTTCGCCACGATCAATAAAATAAGGGTTGGGTTTAAAAAGTGTATTACTTTATGGGGCATTGTAATTGTACTACGCCGCTCTTTAAATTACTTTTTGGTCCCATAGTTGATTTTGCCTCTTTCCAGATTAATGAATAATTATATAGATACCTCAACTCTGGAGTAATAATATTTCTGTCACGTTAAAAGAACTAAGGCAGTTCTCATTTAACGAGTCTTTTAAATGTAGTAAAAGTTGTAGACTCTACATTTGTTCTTTTTATATCTGCCACTGCTAGCAGGTTATTTTTCTCTCTTAGGACAAGAAGCTTATAAAACTGCACTTAGTCCTGTAAGAACCTTAGCGCTGCTTCCGGCACACGCCTTATTGATTTGTTCCGGGATGGACAGGATATTCCATGTTTATGTACGGTTAGGGGGTAGGGGCACTGTCTCCTATCGAAGATCCATGAGGAAGATATTAGGGGGCACTAATCTTCAGTCATGTCACCCCGGGGAGAGGCCAGTCTGAACCAACCTCTCCAGTCAACAAGCAGACAGGGGGTGGCACACCCCTGTTGAGGTTTAGCAAGATAGTTAGGCGAACGATCCCCACCAAACTCTAACAGTTCATCTCCCACAGAAGACTAGAACCTATCGAATTTACCCTTACACTCCAGGAATCTCGGAACATTTGCTGTTAGTGATTGTGGTTCGCTCCTGGGCATCCTTAGGGTTGCCCAGATTTTAAGTGACAACATCGGTTTTTTGCTATTGCCCAGTGGTAAAGGTTTCAAACTGGGAAAAGGTATAAAACCTAAGCCAGAAGTGATCCCTGCTAGGTTACTGCTAGCAGATTACCCGCTGCATCAGTACGCATTTTAGTGGAACGTTACAAGGGTTATAGTATAAGACTAATACTGGTTGGAGAGATTTGTGATTTCCGAACCCAATGTTAAGTTTTGCGCCAAGAAAATGCGTTAAATATTGTTATAGTTTATATTAAAAGTTAGGTAGTAACTCTGTCTCTTATATCTAATTACTTAATATTTGCTCAAATACAAAGTTAAAAGTTACGTTAGCAATGAATACGCACCCCACTATTTTAAATAAAGTGACGTTAACTACATTACGGGTTTGTTTCTTTATAAACTGAAAAAATCATTAATAAACTTGAAACAAAGAATCCTTCAGAAGTTAAAACAATATTATGCATTATCTGTCAATATCGAGATTGGATTCCAAGTGATTTTCAGGTATTTTCGAATATCTTTTGTATTCTTTTTCAATGAACTAATCATATCATCCACCTGACGAAGAGGATAGACTTCAATCCTCGAAACGTTTGTGCATATAATGATGGCATGTCTGAAACCCTATTAACCATTCAAACCTTCCATCGCCACTAATAAAAATTTAAACAAAGAATGCTTCAATTGTTTGAAACGAATAACGATCCAGCCAATATCGAGATTTTGCTTTAGGTTTTCACGTACATTTGACGTACTTTTCAGCGAAGCACAGTCAAAACGCAGAAAAATTGGAGGGGATGAAAGAGTACTTGGTGGGTTAAATGAGGATTTCCAGCCCACAATTAGCTGAGGTGTGCGCGGTGTTGACAAACTCAAAGTTCCCTGCTTTTGTCACACATCACATACATCACAATGTACGAGTACGTGAGATTACTTCGTATCCTAGCATTTCTGGTATTACACACCAATTATTACATTCCTTATTACAGTTTTCCTTCAAAAAAGTGTTCTATTATGTACATCTCATTTATGAAAACATCTTACCCTGCCTACACCACAAATTTTAGATAAATATCAATCTTATTGGGCTGTGCAAAGTAGGCAGCAAGCAACCATAACACTAACTTTCGCTTCACTGCACTGTAGCATGCGGTTAAAGCTGCGGCTTTATAACCGAGAAGACGTGGGTTTGATTCCTAGTGAGATTAATAAATATTTGCAAAAGGGTTTGTACCGTTTTTCCCTTTAAAATGCGTCGCAAAATTAAAGTCGAAAGGAACATCGACTAAGGTGATATGCACGTTAAATACAAGCATTGTTACCAATAATTTTAAATATAAGTAAATAAATTTCGGGGATGACAGGAAGGTTTTATACTCAGGAACGTAACCTTCCGCTCCCGAGTATAAACAACCTTCCTGTAAATAATTCCAGGAATCCCAGGTGATCAGGTGGGCAGAAACGGGAAGGATCAAGTTGACCCAGTCAGCTGACCGTGCTCTAAAACAGCCTACCAGCCTTATCATTCTACCATTAATAATTTATCAATATTAGTGAATTATAGTGTGCAAAATTACTAGCAGTTACCCGCACCTTCGCACGCAATTTCATATGTTTTGCACCTGTATGAGTAGTCTACTTCTGGTTCGAGTGAATTATATTTCTATAAAAATGTTGAGTTTTGCCTTTCTCGCCACGATCAATAAAATGTGTTTAAAAAGTGTATATTTATGGGCATTGTAATTTACTCCGCTCTTAATATTTTTGTCCCATAGTTGATTTTGCCTCTTTCCAGATTAAGATAATATGATATATATAGATACTCAACTCTGAGAATAATATTTCTGTCGTAAAACAACTAAGGCAGTTCTCATAACAGTCTTTAAATGTAGTAAAAGTGTAGACTACTTTGTCTTTTATATCTGCACTGCTAGCAGTTATTTTTCTCTCTGAGGACAAGAAGCTTTATAAACTGCACTTAGTCCTGTAAGAACCTTAGCGCTGCTTCCCGGGGTGACAGGATATTCATGTTATGTACGGTTAGGGGGTAGGGGACGTCTCCTATCGAGATCCATGAGGAAGAATTAGGGCACTAATCTCAAAGTCATGTCCCCCGGGGGAGGCCCAGCTCTGAACCAACCTCTCCAGTCAAAGCAGACAGGGGGTGGCACACCCCTGTTTGAGGTTAGCAAGATAGTTAGGGGAACGAACCCCACCAAACTCTAACAGTCCATCTCCCACAGCAAGACTAGACCTATCGAATTACCCTTACACTCCAGAATCTCGACATTTGCTGTTAGTGATGTGTCGCTCCTGGGCATACCATAGGGTTGCCCAGATTTAAGTGACACATCGGTTTTTGCTATGCCCAGTGGTAGGTTCAACTGGAAAGTATAAACCAAGCCAGAAGTGATCCCTGCTGGGTTACTGCTAGCAGTTACCCGCTGCTCAGTACGCATTTTAGTGGACGTTACAAGGGTATGACTAATACTGGTTGGAGAGATTTGTATTTCCGAACCCAATGTTAAGTTTTGCGCCCAGAAAATGCGTTAAATATTGTATAGTTATAGTAAAAGTTAGGTAGTAACTTTGTCTCTTATATCTAATACTTAATGTTTGCTCAAATATAACGTTAAAAGTACGTTAGCAATGAATACGCACACTATTTTAAAATAAAGTGACGTTAACTAATTACGGGTTTGTTTCTTTATAAACTGAAAAAATACTTTATTTTAGGACATGTAGATTTGGAATTGGTACGTTAGTTCAATAGCAGAGAACAGCGAACTTTCATCTAGTATAGTTCTAGCCTACTGCTTCAAAGGGAGTCTTCGGAGTCAAATTCTGACCATCTTATGTTTTAGGACATTACGTGAAAACCAATGTCACTTCTTAAAGATTTTAACACACTATAAACAAAATTGTTGTTAAATAAATAAGCCAAATGGTTTGGTGCTGTAACAAAAGCAATGTTTACACAGAACAATTTATTACATTTGATAAACTCTATCAATTAATATTTTTCAACTTAACAGACTAAGACGGGATTTTTCACTGTATTAGTGACCAGTGGGGCGTAGCCCTGAGAGATTTTCGAAATAGAAATATGCCTATATTCATCCCAGGAAAGCTAAGAATGTCCTTTTTAAATTTACAGTACAATCCTTTGAATATTTTACGCGTGAAAGCAAAACAAATAAACAAATGACTTTCACGGTATAATATTGTTTATTGTGATTCAGGAAGTTCCACAATGGCCTTGATGCGCTTCGTGAAGTTTATTTTTTTTATGCGCTTTGGTGATTATTTTAACACCTGTCTCTCTCTTTGTGTTTTTGCTTAAAAAAATTTTATATTTTTAAAACTGTAAGACAAAGTGTTGCAATCCCGGGAAAATATTCTATCGAAATATAACGTAACCTACAAAAAACAACACCAACAGTCATTTGAAAGTTACAGTACTGAACGAAAGCCGATTTAAGGAAAAACTGCAACAAAATTTTCTTATATGATCAAAAGCCTATGAAATGTACCTAAAGGGAACGTCCACTTTCAATTAAATTCTTGGAAAGTTCTAGTGTGTGATGTTAATATGTTCTAAGAACCGTCCTTGGTTGTCACACGTTCTTGCCACTACATTATACCGAGAAATTCTTTTTCGCTGTGGATGCAGATTTCCTGCTTTGCGTTATTTACTTTCAGCAAAAATATCTTGTTGAAAGACATTAACACTTTCGCTAACGAAGGGCACAGAAGTGGTGTGAGATGGCACCCTTATTATCAGACACTTCGTCACTTGGTGGCCCAAGTGAAAGTTCGAAAAATTCACTCAAAGACAAATTTCGTTGTACAATTCGTACGTATAAAATATCAAACAAGTTTTCCTAAAGCGTTATATTTTGTTGTTAATTAGATTAATACAGAGTACGATGCAGTGCATACTCATCAGTATGAAATAGAGATGAGTAAAATATGATGACAAAGAATACACTGGTACTTGTACATCCCACATTATTAAATGTTCTTCTAGCACATATTGATATATAGAGTATTTCTTAACCTAACGCAGGTAGTATGGTAGGAAGGGTTGATTCAATTTGAATGATGAATTTAGCTCCAATTCTTTTCTTTCTTCTTCTTTTCTTTGAATTCTAACGAGTTTTATAGTGTCCTCTGATGTCGAAAACGAAGTAAAGGTTCGTTTTAAGCTTCTTCGTCGCCAACTTTCTTTGGATCTCTTCAGACGAACACGACTCCAGATTCCAGGAGTCAAGGCCCAGACTCTGCAATACAAGGAGGGTGAATTGGAGATAAATTCAACCTTGATATAGTGCACGTCCTAAAGTTTCTTTTTTACTGTTATATAAAAATGTATTGAACTTGCACTCTATGGCAATGAATGAATCACTAGAATTAGGTACCCCAATAGTTAACAATGATAGCAATGCGGAAGTTCATTGAATTACAGTCAAAGTCTCAAGCATTAATTTAAAAAGAAAATTAGAAGTATTGTTTAAACAATAAAAATTTAAAATTTAAATTAAAAACAAAAATTAGATTTTAATTTAATTTTTGTTAAAAATTTTCTCATTATTTACTGCTGTTATTGCTATTTATATTATTTATTTTTTATATCGTTGTTATTATATTGTTGTTATTATATATTGTTATATATTTTTAATATGTTATATGTTATTATTATCAAGTCGCTTCGTCTGCATTTAAATTATTATTACTATGCTATTAATTCAAATTATTGTTGTACTATAATCATAATTATTTTGAACTTCTTTATTATTAATTATTCTATTCAGCTTTTTACTACCTATTTGTGCAATTTTTTGTGTGTAATGGGTTTACCGTGAATAAATAAATAACTAAAAAACTTATTTTGGCAACGCAGAAGAGATAAAAAGTGCTCACAGCAGAATTGTTTTATAGACGTTTATTTGCAGAAAGCACATCTTAAGAAACAGTTTTACGACTATCGGAGTGTGTGATAAACCTGATAAATGAAACGTCCACCACACGCGTCGGTCGGTGACACGTGTCACGCCCTGGGAGAACACATCCACCGACACACGTGTGCGGAAGTGGAAGTGAGAATATCCAACGGTTCCTAAAATAAAGGAGGATGTGGGGCGGCATCTGACCCGGTTGGAGGGATCGATATGACCTTGACTTGTCGACCAATGGCGGTGCGACTTGCTCTGTTCCTATTGGCCCACACAACAATTAGCTCAAAGTGCACCGTCCGATTTCATTAACATTTCATCCCTTCAGACCTCCCAATCCGGAGCTCCCCTTTTTGGGAGCGGTAATTCCATGTTATTTCATTTCGTTGGGGCAATTTGGTTCACTGTCTTTTCTTATTTACTCACTTTTTGTAAAATCTACATCGGAATATTTATTGCGGTTGGTGGTATTGATTTTGGAAGTTTTAAGATATCTATTACAGGATGTTACACATATTCATCTCGTTCTTACATTGGTTAAAAATTGTTGTTATCAGTTAAACAAATATTTTATTTTTATTTTGAACTTTAATTTAGTATATAGTTTTAATCACTTAATGAATACTTCAAAAATTAATACGCCACCAACTCTATTAATTTTAAATGGTTAGTGTTTTAAACCAATTCTTATCCTTTTACAAAAATTATTGTTTTATTAGGTCTTAAAAAGTTTGTTCGGCACTTTACAAGATGACTTTGTTTACACAGTAGTTTAGATATTTATAGAACAATTATTGAAATGAATTTATAACAATATTGTTTCACTTGTATTGTTGACCCCCTTTAAAGTTTGCTTGTAACAAAATGCATAATCAATTACAGGTAATTACGGTATTTCCTTTAGTTTATATTAATATTTTGCAAACAATTTAGCGATTAGCAAAATTGTATAATCGGGTATTTACAATGTAAGTGAAAGAAAATAGGTATTTTCACAAACCTGTTCAAAATCATAAAATCGTAATTAAAATATGTTTGATCATTTATAAAGTTGATTTAAATGTTACATCGTTAATAAAAGTGTAGATTGGTAATAATTCCTTAAAAAATATTAAGTAGTTGATTGGCTGAGCGTCAGCTAAGCCCAAGATTTTATCCCTTTATCCGTCGTTTTGGCAGACTTTCAGCACGATATCCCAAAAACATACTATCCTATAAACTTCAATTTTTGCACGAAGCTTCATTTGTATACTATCAACTCAGTGTTCGATGATAGTGCATGTCACACCATGGTATTTGGCCTGAGCGTTAGTAAAAGTTTTTACATTGGTCTTATGAGTACCCATAATAAAAACAAAAAAACTCATATGAGATATAACACGTGAAATATTAACACACGTAGATTATTCAAACAGTAAATAAAATCAAAGAGAAATTGGTTGCTAATGTTGTTGTTGGGACAAGATCTGATTTCAGCACCCTCGTGTTACAGTACCCTCCCTACCTCACAGGAATATTTATTACTTAAATATTGCTATGCAACGTAACCCAATGAACAAAACTTTAGATGCATCGGGTGGCAATAACCTCAAAAAGATCATCTACAGCTTTAAATTGTGCGCGAAACTCTATTTCTGCATAAATTCTTGTCTCTGTGTACTATAATGGTGCAGTTCCAACCTTGAAATTTGTATAGATAATTTAATGAATAATTATGTCAAGTTTCTTTACCACACTTATCTAAAACTACTAATCTTAAATTACTTTTTAAGGCATCTTGTTGATTTTTACTGTACAATTTGTAACTCAAAATTATTCAAAGTGAATATGCAACTTTTCCTGTCGTTATGTTATTATTAACGGGTAAAAACCTAAGTTTTGGGTAACAATAGCTTTAATAAATGAAATTTCAAAAATTAAACGTTAGTAGGTTGATTCATACGTTACCATTATTTGACTCCTGTTCTAAAATTAGCTAATTTTGAAATAAAAAAAATAATGTTTCGAAAGTTCAAAATTGTATTTAATCATATTAAAACAATAACCGTGTCAGTAAAAGTTAACTTAGTTCCACGAATTTACTAGCGATCCTTCACAAATTACTTGCGTACACGTGGTAAAAATGTCAGGTCTGTACTTAGATATTGGTACTAAAGCTTAGAAATATACTATTTTCAGGAAATCACAACTAAAATATTGCTACGTGTTTCCATTTTTTAATTAATCTTGTTAGTGTTTAAAACTATAGACACTGCAAGAAAGTAGCTTTAAAAAACTTTGGGGGCGGTGGGTCCAGACAACTGATATTTTCCCGTAGAGGACAGGGAGTAAAGCCCCCCTTAAAAAGTTCTAGCCCGTTTCTTTGTTGATAACGATCTTTCAGCAGTACATGCAAGTATTATTTAAATAATCGTTTACTAAAAAAGTAATGGAAAACATTACTGAAAATTTATGTGGGGTCTGGCTACGACCCCACGCTGGCTGGCTACGTCCTAATGTACTGTACTCTGTCTTCGTGTTTTCTTTTCTTTGTTTCCTCTTCCTTCTTCCTCTTCTCTTATTTTGCTTCTTTAAAAAAGTGTGTTTCATATGTTAAGTATCAGTAGGCTGTAAGCCATGAAATGTAAATTTATTTGGCTCAATGTTAAGTGTTTGGAGAATATTATAATTTCGAAAATTTCCATCATTATGGCAGATCCTGTATCTGATACACCTAATTGTAAGGGTTTGGTCCCAACATAAACCGTCCTAGCATTTTTCGCCAAATTAAAGTGTCGAATGCCCCAATGAGATTTTGTGTCTTGCACTGTATACACCGAGTTATTAAGTGCTTATAAATAGGTTATGCAAATCAAAGACGGATTTTGGTAATTTAGGTAACTTTAATAAGCTCAATCTCAAAACCACTTCAATAAAGTAGAATCTCATACAATTCTGTTTCTGCGACAAAAAAACTCAGACGAAAGTCCTACGGTAATACTAGACGATACTGAGATTGAAAAAGTCTACACAATGAAATTCCAAGGAATACATTTTGATCGAGGGTTGACTTGGGACTGTCACGTAGACCACGTTTGCTCACATTATCTTTAGGAATCTATGTTTTGAGAAAACTATCCGAGTATGGCCCGACCCCGATACTGATGACGGCATACTACGGAGTAATCTACCCACATATCCTACGGATCTACTTTTTGGGGGTTGTGCAAAGTTAAATGTCTAAGAATCTTCATTCTTCAAAAGAAATCCATCCGAATAATTGCCAAACTGCGCAGTACAGACAAGATTTTAAAGACATGAAACTGTTGAGATTACCCTGCCTCTATATTTTAGAGGCTTGTCCTTTTTTAATAAATGTAATGCCATAAGAGATAGTGACATACACTCTTGTGTAACTAGAGGCAGGAACAACTAACCGAACTGGGGCACAAGGGACGGTACTGTTTGAACGTTTGCCTTCCTAGACAGCAGTTCTATTTCTCAGCAGATTATCAAATTAGCTGAAAATTCCCCAATGCTGAAGGCATTTAAAGCTTGTCTGAAGACAACTTTAGTCGCAAACACTTTTTACAACTCGGCCGAGTTTATGGCATTCAATTGGGAGATCCTCGATTGGCAGACTGATTTAGGGACTAGAGTTGGACAGTACAAGTAGGAGAGAGTGACTGCAAACAATGTACGAGATGAAAGAGACTGTTGTGGTAGAATTGAGAGAACATTTTAGCTTTCAACATTTGACGATTCCAACACATTCTTGTAAAAAAATGTTTTATGAAATACGTGATTTGTTATTATTATTAGGTGATGATTTTATGTGTATAACAGCGGCACCAAAAATACATATATTTCCAATGCACCATACACAACAAGCTTACTCCTTACGTATACCAACGTGAAAATGATATACTGTATTTATTTTCTTATATTTATTTGAGGCTTAGAAAATTCAAAAGATAAAAATTCCAAAGCCCTTTGTTTTCACTTTTGTACAAAGATCCCAATTTCTCATTGTAATTGCAAATAATCTAACACTAATATCAATCATATTATAGTCTAATATTCTAATAAAAAATTATTTTTTGCACATTAAACTTATTCTGAAATTTTCTCGTTGCCATCATGTTTAGCCATCGTTTTCAATTTTTTTAAAATAGTATGTCACGAAATTTTGGTTCAGACTCAAAATTTCAGCTTGATCGAATAATAAAGTGGTTAAATTTAAGTGATGTATTTTTCCGTCAATAACGATATAAATACAGAAAGAGTGTGCAAGCTAGTAGTGCGAATTGAAAAATTAAAATCGCTTTTGCATAAAAACACAGAAAAAATCTGCAGATAAACTTTTTATGAAAGTATAAAATGCAATTAAAATGATTATTTGTTGTACAGAGCTGTGTCGCATGTGAATTCTACGAATTATTGGGATAAGTTCTTCAGTTGGCTGAACTCCGTGGTTATCTGACTGAATCCCTTATGTTGTACTTGTGGAGATATAAGGAGAGTTTGTGAATGCTACATCCATAAACACGTGGAGACGGGAGAAATAGGATCAGAACATCATTCAGTGCGTGAGGCACATTCCAAGAATATCTGAATGTGTAAGTCAGTGACAAGTGGTGTGAAGTGATCATTCACTAACCACCGTAATGTTTTTTTTTTTAATTTGGTAACATTATTAATAGTAACCGTTGTTGTTAAGGACTTGCAAACGATTAGTCTGTGTAGATAAAACATATGTCGAAAAGCAATTTGTAATAATTGTTATAGTTATACTCTCGATTAACCAAACCTCAACTGAATTTATGGATTTACCAAATAGATTGTAAGCATAAAAATAATAGTTGTTTAACGTTTTAAGTGATTTAAATTAAAAACAACCATACTTGTATTTACAAGCTATATCGTGACACACCATCTGCATGCTCAGCCAAACCATTGGAACACGTTTTTTCTCTATAAAAAGTACGTTTTTGTATTATTATTAAATGTTTAATCAAGTCACATAAGTACCTCGAATTTGAATAAGCGATTTTGTAGTGCACAATACTATCAGATTATTCAAACATGTTCAAAAGTATTGCTATTACTTGCAATATATAAAATAATTTTAAAATATTTATTGTACAATATATTTTATAGGTAAGCAAATTCGGTTAAAGAAAGATAAACTACTAACCTGAAAAATCCTTTAAAGAACATGAAATTTAAAAACCTTAAAGTGATGATAGCTTTAGTTTATCCACATGAAGTACGTGTTCTTTATTTGACAGTTTCAGGTTTATATGGAAAAACTTTTACCTATGGTTCACAAATAACTTGTAATATTGTTTATAAAACTTAGGATAGTAAATAATTATTACTATGACAACAAATAATTGTTATAGGCGCTACTACCCAAACTATACTATCCTATGAATTAAAATGAATCGCTAAATGTGTTGCTAAGCGCTAAACTAGAGAACGGCTACACAAATTCACCGAATTTGATATTCGTTGAAATCCAAGAAAAATCTTTATGGAGAGACAAAAAATCTCGGAAGAGTCACGGAATACTCTGCAACTCAAGGAAAACTCAACTATGCCACCGCAAATATCTTATTTTTAATGGAAAAGACATTTTTCATACTTCCATATTAAATTTATTTAAAAAATCGCTTTCCGCCGGTTAAGGCATCATCAGTTTGATATTGTTTACAGAAAAAACATATGTGTAAAATAGAAAAAAAAAAAACATATGATAAAATAAAATAAAACTTAAAACTAACTGTAAAGACCAAAAACTAATAAAATTATAAAAGAATTATGTAGAAAAATATGGTTTGCAATTCATAATTTTGGAATGTATTTCTTTTTCACTAATGGAATAAAAATATCACTGACATTTACGGAAGGTTGGGAAATACAATTATCTTTTAAAACTGTCATACATGCACTTTAAATTTTATTTCTTTTAGTCAAGGAAGATTATTTAAACACTACACTAGATGATTCAAAATTTATATGATGATTTTCCTTTACTGCATGTTCAAATAATTTAGATTTTTAAATGTTTTCTTTTTTTACAATTATAAATATGTTCTTTTAGCCTAATTTCCACAGGTCTTGATGTACGTGGCATCATATATATATATATATATATATATATATATATATATATATATATATAGACAAAGGCAAATATCTTAGACCGAAAGTAGATTATAAAGGCAAGGAATGTAGACTCTGACCGAAGTAGGTTTTGTGAGACCTTAAACCATTGTAGAGAAATATTTAAAGGGTTTATGTCTCAGGTCATATACAATGATCTTTTGTTTTTTTCATAACTAGTATGACGCGTATGACATTTTTTAATTTAATTTATTCTTCAAACGGCTACCTCCAGTGTACTATAGTGCATAAAAGTAAAATAAATACACATATAACAAAATAGAATAGAAATAGCAAAATTGTTATCATCACAAGTATATACATTGTGAGTAAATAATAAAAGTTATATAATGATCTTTACTCACAATACCTTATAAAAATATTGATTTACATTAAGAAATTAAAACTAATATTTAGATTATTAATAAAACTCTTCAAAAGGAAATTCAAATATTAATACAATATAAGGGTAACTTTATACTCTTTATTAAAAGTAACAATAATAAACTAGACTACCAAAAACACACTACAGTATAAGCTAAGCTACTCCAAGTGTATGGCATAGTAAAAGAACAATAATAAATATGAATACAAAAACTAAAAAAAATAGCAAAGAAGAAAAAAGAAAAAACATCGACGACCGCAAAAAACCAATTAGTAATTAACAATTATCATTAGCATAACAAAAATTTTAATAACTAGCAAAGAAACAAAAGAAAAAACATCGACGACCGCAAAAAACCAATTAGCAATTAACAATTATCATTAGCATAACAAAAATTTTAATAACTGCGTGATGCTACTATTCCATTAACAATAACTTAACAGCGACAACAAAAACAACTGCAAATCAATTTTAATTCCAAACAACCAGCTTGGTATACCATTTCGTTTCAATATGTTGGTATTTCAAACCTTAAAAAAAAAAAATCACAACTTCGTTATTCTAGAGCTTAGAGAAATCTGCTTTTGTACAATAATGTAATTGGAAATTCTGTATACCTAGAATAAACCATATTAATATTAATTGTTAATAAAATTTTTTTCCGACTGACCTAGACTAATTAAAAAATTAATTAGTTATTAAAATTTATAATTTATTAGCTATTAGTTGTTTTAAATTAATTAGTTATTTAATTAATTAATTAGTTTTAATTAATTATTTAGTTACTATTATATATTCAAGAATTATATATAAAAATATAGTAACATAATATTAAAGAAATAATTTAAAAGTGATTTTAAATATATGAATAATACTTAATTTATAAAATACTAAAACCTAAAATAACAATTATAAAATTATTATTAATATAAATAATAATAAATATTATATTATTGTATACAGCAACTAATATATTAATATTATTTTTAGATTAATTAATTATTATTTATATGTTATTATTTATTATAAAAAATGATACTTCTATTTAAAATTATTAACATATAAAATATTATTAAACTAGTAGCTCAAAACCTACATAGTTTAAAATTCAAACTAGATTAAATTATGAACTTAAAAGCCATTATTGGTAGTTAAGGATCCACACTGTTATGATTGATTATAATTTATGTGATTTGAAAAAATTAGTTACTGTAAGTATCAAATATTGATTATTCCATCCTACCATAGTGTAATTGGGTAACGCTGAATCATTTTCCCGTGTATTTCTGAATAATTTTAGTAAATTTGCACAATGTTTTTTAAAATATTTTGAAGTACAATACATATTCCATATAAATTTAGCAGACTATACATCCTTAGGCCAAACTAATTTAAATCCACGGTTTAAGACCTTTGTTGTATTTTAGAAAGCCACGAAAATAGAGAACATGAGTGTTAAAGATGGAGAAAGTCTGTGAAAAGGCTGGAGCACGACAAAAGTTGTTCGGGAAGGTGTAAATGTTGGAACAGCCTGGCTGCCGCCTGAATACATGAACGGGTTCCTTGGATTGCCGGGTCTAGCCTTATCGCACACAATAGAGGTTAACATAATACTGTGCTGCCCTCGATAGTGATAACAAGTGAATATATTTAGGTAAGAATAACCGACTAATCGAAGTCAGGTACAATAGGTTAGGCCGCAAGCTAAGTGACCTCCTTGTATGTCTTCGTTGAAATTATGTAATTTAATATTGATCCTTATTTATGTAATACAAATTGGTTTTGGTTACAGTGTCTGAAAGTATAACTGAAATACGAAAATGTCACAAATCTGCAAAATTAAATGTTTTAGTAATATTAAAATTGGAAAAGGTAGTATCGTGCTTCGTTATCTTTTCCATAGTTAATTTTTTCACATATTGGATTGAAAACAAAGACTAAGATTTCAAAACAAAATAGGGTTTTAAATATTCACCTAAAAATTCAATCGCTCGTAAGCCCGCGCTAGTTTTAGTGGAGGTCGCTATGGGAGGCTTCAAAAGGGTTCCAAAATATTAAACTTCTTTCTCCGATCACATTTTTTAAATGTTTTTAATATTTAAAACTAACCGCTAGACACAAATATAAATGTTTAATGAGCGCCAGCTACCATGAAATATATATGATCTAAATATGCAAAATTATTATAAATAATTATACAAAATCTTAACGTATAAATTATTCAAATATTCTACTGTCCTTAAGAAGCCGCCATCTTAAGTGTATACCCTTGAGAGCAATGTTGGACTTTTGGGGTTTTACTACTTTTAATTTTTACTCATTGTATAATGGGAGTTGACCCATTATAAAGATATAAACACACACACTAAAACTGGATAGTTTTATCGACACATCAGGCCATTCAGAACAAAATCTCGGACGATTTTATATTTCATCGTTTGTTTGCTTGAAGTTTTTTGTTGACAATGGAAGGATTGTGAAGGAAACCGGATTTTTCCAGACATTTCCCATCGTACAGTGATATAAAAAATCTGTAACACTATGTTTCGAGATCTGCAATCTGATCTCTTCTCCAGGTAAATAAATAACCTAACACATAATTACAAAACTAGGTTTTATTTTAATAAACAAATCATACCAGAGCGTTGTGACACGGGTAAGTCAGGAATCACAACCACCATGTCGTGTGTCAACGTCACTAACTCTGAAACATACTCTTAATAAATAACTAAGCACAACACTAATATTATTAAAACTGAACTACAGAATACAGGACACAATACGTCTGAATTCGTTTACCAACCACCTACGACTCACCAGAGGCCAATGGAAAATGGCAATCGTCACGGCATAAAGAAACACGATGGCGGAAATAAAAAGGAAGGAGGGCAGGAATAGGCCTTTTTTATTTACACTAATTATTAAAACTAAACTACACAATACAGGTCACAATAGACCAACCACGTACGACTGACATTCATCGTTTGTATCTAAAAAAGTACAATGAAAAGCGCTTGATTGCGTATTATACATTACTTTAGAACGATAAATCTCATATAATGATAAAAATAAAGGACTAAAAGTACATGACTAACATCCATACCATCGTAATTCAACCAGCTCTTGGAATCGTTTTTAATTACTTGATCTTAAGAGACACTATGTAAAACAAATAAATAAATAACAGTTATTATTATGGGTTAACGGTGCACGACTATTACAGTTCAAAAACAAAGATGTATGACTCTATAAATAAAAAGTTACACGATACCGGTAATGAAGTGAGCTACTATAGACGGGCTGGAGCTAGAGAGCTAGAGAGCTAGCAGTCTCTACTTCTGAGCTCCCATTGGTCCTTTAAATTCTCGTTTATCTCATTAACTGCGCTGTTAACATGATCTACGAGGTCATTCTGCCCGCCCCTTCCCCAATAGTGACTAAGTTATCTAGGGGCAAGTAAGTTAGTTGTGTTACTTAACTGTGTAAACCTTTAGTTGCCAATAGCGAACTTGTACTTCACTACACAGCGTCTGAGTAAAAAGTAAAGTTTGAAAATAGATAAATTGCAAACGCTACTACGTCATCAATAATTTAGACGGGATAAAAACTACAAGAAGCAAAAAAAGACACTATTGGACACAATTTTGATCGTGGCAATAAGGAAACTTGCTAAAGTTAAAATAAGAACCAGGGCCATTCTTTTATCTTTTGAACCTCTTAGCAATTGAAATTGAAATTACATGTATTTCAAACCTGTCTACTTCAGTTTCAAAATTATCAAAGGCCTCCACTCTGACCTAAAACGTTTAAACTATGACTAAAATTGTTGGAGCTATTCATTCAAGTTTTATAAAATGTTGCAGTTAAATTTGTGTATTTCATTGTAATTGCACTTTAAAGTTAAAGTCCAATTATTTTAAAATGGATCACGAAATTTCCATATCTGTGAGATTTTCAGGATTGCCTAATTCAATAATATTACTATAAATATTTTAATCTTTCAAGACAATGGATAATCCTTATTTCAAAAGGGAAATTCTTTCTACGGCAATGGCATTACATTGAAAATACTAAATGTTTTTACGGATACAACGGTCCAAACCCACCTACAACTATTTATTGACCTACCCGAGCATCGAACTTGTGACCTCTCTCTTAAAGAGCCATAGCCTTACTCCTGCGCTATGAGCTAAATCATTAATACATTTTTCGATTAAGAGATCCAACAAACTGTCATTGTTCATAAGCTAGGTACATTTCATTCTCAGTAACAAATCATCTTCAATTACACACCTTGTCCACAAAGATTATTTTAATTCTTTTAAAAAGTAATGGGCATTACTCTTGCATTTGGGCTAAACTTCATATTTATCAAAAGTATAAGGGTACTTAAAAATTCAGGAGGATTAAAATATATTAATACTAACTATAAAACTTAAGAAATGATACTGTGTCGGCCAGTGCATGATTCCAACTGGAGTGCTGAAGCCAATATAAAACCGTTCACTCTGCCCATTGTTGAGTATTGTTTGCTTACTAAAATATTTTCAGAAAATCTGAAATTTTGTCTACATCCTCATGGTGTATGACAACGCAATATGGTAATTACTATTGTGATAGTTATGAAGTACACATCGACAATATATGACACAGTAAAACAATACAAACAATAACACATTATATTGGGAGTAAGCTTTTTGAATAAATTAATTAATAAACCACGTTTTACTTTGTACGCAAACAGTACTGTTGTTGGTTAATCTGTGATTACAAAGCTTCCAGTTTGTCATCCTCACCGCTTGTTTATACACACAGATTTTATTTCGGTTCTCTTCATGCGTACAAACTGTAGTTTCATTTATGTTAGAAACAATGTATTACACCAAGTTTTAAAGTAAATGTATTTATAATTACATCAGGTACAATAATCTATACATGGAAATTTAATCAATTACCCCTCCATTTTTTGTGTTAATTACGATTGAATAATATTATTTGGAAGTTGAAAATAATAAGTACAGTAAAAGAAAAAATGTATGTATAAAACCCCTGAACTGACAGTAATGTATTACTCAGATGGTAGCCATTTTTTAGTGTTTTTACCCGCACTTTAAACATTTTGTACAAAAATACATTGTTATTATAAACCTATATGTGTAATACTTAATATTTTTAGAAAATATGGAGGTAATTATGGTATAAAACATTATACATACACTTTTTAAACAGATGACTACACAAGATCTTTTTGTTGTTTTGTTTTTTTTTAAGTGGTGGGACTGTAAATTATTAATATAAATTCATATTAATATATTATTAATTATAAATTCATATTAATATTATTAATATAAATTCATATTAATATTATTAATATAAATTCATATTAATATTATTAATATAAATTCATATTAATATTATTAATATAAAATTCATATTAATATTATTAATATCATTCATATTAATAATATTAATATAATTTATATTAATAATATTAATATGATCATATTAATTCTTCATTTTTTCTAGTTACAGAAAATATAAAAATATATCCAGGTTCTTTTGTAGAAAAAATTATATATATATTGTAAGACCACAATTAGTACACGACAGACTACATTTGTTTACTACGGGTACGATTATTTTCAAAAATATATACACTAAAATTTTCCAAAGTATATACAAATTTGGAAGTTTATATGCACTATAAAACAATAAATGAATTAATAGCGAGTTTTTTTTTTAGTTTCTTTGCTTTTTGAAAACTGGTGGAACGTGCCTAAAATTGTTGCTATGGATCCGATTATTTAAACATTTAACAAAAAATATAACTGATACACTAAATATTTCCAAAATATACCAAATTGTTTTTTTTTATAATAAAGGAGAAGGCGATCCTCCTTTTATGCCTTATTCTGCCCGTCCTCATGGGCCACTGGCCTGTGCGAGGATCTTATCAAACAGAATAAGGGGAGAGCCGATACAGTACAAGGTCGATGGTACTGATAAAAAGTGCAACGGTCACAGACAGGATTCGAACCTGCGCTATCTCTAACTCAGACTCAAATTTAGTATGGTATAGCCCAAAACAAAGCTATAACCAACATTATAAACCATATCCATGAAATATCACTAATTTTCTAAATGGCTAGATGAAGACGATCTTTCTGACAAGATTTATGACGTCACTGTTTGCAAAACCAGCAAAACAAATTTCAACATTGAAATCATCAGTTGTTTATGTTTCAAATAGTATATAAGTAGTGGTGATAATGTTGATTTATGTACTAATTAACTGTCCAAACACGTGCGTGTCAGATCGACATTATAATGTCGATTGCCAGTAGGGGGGTTAAAATCTAACTTTGTTCTATTATTTCTGTTCCTAGCGAACTGACAAGGATTGTACTGAAATGGTTGTGAATAATCCCCGAATCAATGGTCATAAAAATCTATTGAAAAATCATCAGCATACTTTAGAATAAATGAATATTTGTACTCGCGCATGTCCTTGGGGGTACGGTAGTTTCTTACTTTTTAAGTGCGCTGTTTGATCTCCTGAAGTCAAAAACTGACTTCTAGGAAATAATGATCATCTCAAAAAGTAGTCATAACCGTCAATCATTTCTGTATATCTCGCATATATTTGTATATAGATTCCTACTTTTTTTAAAACTTCAAAATCATGGGGCAGGAAAAAATTGAGCGAGGCTTGGAATTGTGAAAAACCTTCATTCTTAATTTGGTAAGAACGAGTTGGATAATTCTCGAAACAAATGTATGCAACAACTATTCATTATGCAAGTAAAAATTGTAAATATGTATTATAAAATTGGTTTTCAAGCAAATTATTTTTGTTACGTTATTTTTGTTATACCCTGTGCAGTTTCTTAAATAATGATCATATTATGTCTGGTAGAACTTTCGGACGAATACTTTTATTTCGCCTCTAAGATGCTGTGAGCAGTTCAACTCTAACTGATGTAACATTATAGGTGTAACATTTTAGAATACTCTCAAGCGCAATTTGTGTTTATAATAATAAAAGTGGCAGTAACAACAATATTCTAATCGGTAATCGGTAAGGTTGAAAATGTCAGTATTGCTGTCAAACAGACTTACAGTTGAAAATTCAGGAGAAGCTCATATAAGCTATTAATTTTTGTGCTATTAATGCCTTTACGTACCTGTATATAATTTGATTTGATATCAGACAGTGATTTAAACGAATAATGTACCACATTGTCAATTTATGGGAGCTAATAATTGAAATATTACTCAAAATCTATTCCCTGAAAAATGAATAGAGTGATTCAGGGGGACGGACTTCAAGTTTGAGTGAGATAGAGCAGGTTGAATCATGTCTGGGACCGATGAACATTTTGTCTTATCAGTTCTGCCAACCTGGTACGGCACAGACCCTCCATCTTATTCTGTTTCATAACATTCATTTACAGGGCGAGCGAGATAAGGCTTAAGGGGATCGGCCTCTCCTAAAAAAGTTTGCCAACGTTCTTGAAAATAAATCCTAAATCCTAAAAATATACAAGACGAAATTTCTAGCCAATTTGCAAGAAAAAAAGTATTTGCATTAATAACCTGTATATATAAATACCGGTCGAGCTATGATAACACGGCATTACAAATTAGAGTATTTTACCACGAACAACGTGTTCTATAGGTAGAGAGTGAGTGTGATTCAACACCATTTACTAAAACTAGAGTGGTACGGTATTGGTAATCTGAAAACATTCTCATTGGTTAATGGACCTAGTTGCTTGGTATATCGAGGTGGTGGCCGAGGGGTCACCACATTCAGTACGTTATCGGATTTCACATCAGTCGAAAACTCCGCTTTCAGAGTCCTGGCTGGCTTTTTTGATCAACACGTTCGGCCTTTCCGAATCAGCGATTCCATGAACCCAACACCAAGAGAGATCTGAATTGGGTGGAACATGTGAATATGTGTATGTTTATCTTGTACTCAACTTCTAATTTCAAAACAGATATGTGATGGAAGTGTCGTGGAGTAGATAGATATCGTATACATTACGTGGTTGTGTCGTACTCCAGCCTTGATCATACTTACAATAATATTTAAAATTATGCAGCACAGAGATGCATTATTTTGTACGATCTTTATGAATATTCTGAATAATGTGAGTTGTGTTTCAAACACAAACACGTAATACTTTAATATACTTTTTTCAAGAATGTTTGTAGCCTTTCGTAAGGAGAGATCGATCCCTTCTTAGCCTTATCCTGTCCGTCCTGTACGAGAATATTATCAAACAGAATAAGGAGAAGAGTCGGTGCAGTACAAGATTGACAGAACTGATAAGATAAAATGTGAAAAGGTCCCAGACACGATTTCAAACCTGCGCTGTCTTACTCAAACCAAGACCGTCGTCCTAGACCACTGAATTCCATTTGTCTTTCAGAGAATAGATTTTGAGTCATAATGTTTAAATTACTTGCACCCACAAAGACTACATGGTACATTATTGGTTTCAATCACTATCTGATTTCAATTTTATTTGTGATCTACAACACACATTCTCTAGAAAAATTTACTTATTAAAGCTAAAGTTTAAAGGTTTTTACTACATCCAGAACACATTTAAAGCAAAATCCATGTATCCAAAAGTCATCCCTCACCCTTTCACCACTAGAGTGAGATTCTCATAGCGTCGTTTTCTAGTCAAATGCCAGAACATTAGTTACGAAGAAGTTAGTTACGTTGAGGCATATTTATTTAAATAAGATTGTTTATAAAATAATTAGCTGCCCATTAGTAAAATTAAACGAGCCAAGAAAATCTAGCTTCCTTGGATGAATGACAGCTAAGCAGTCATTTCCTTCCGACTAGCCTGCTTGGCCACACTTCGGTGTTGATTCCTTCTGATCAGGTTATTGACAGTCATTGATCTCCAGGTTGTTTTTAATAGATGACCTCATAACCACGAATAAGACTCTTTACATCTTAGCTGCTGCCAGTATAATCAAAGAGAGCCATTATTACAATCTACATAGTTACACACATCTACAGATTTTACAACGACACTCAAAGTTCAAAATTTCACCAAGGAATTTTACCTTTGTCATGCATGTTTTATACAATTAAGAAATGTATTTACTATTTCGTTTAATAAACCAAATTGCTTGCAATAATTCAAAAAAAGTATTAAAGGACAGTTAGTAACCCCATATCAATAAAGATAATAAATTCAACAAATAAATTAATAGGAAATTATCAAAAACTTTGCAACCTCGTTGATTAGTTAATCTATAGGCTAACCAATCCATACTCTTCAACTTACCACTAAGCGTAAATATATTATTGGTAGTTTCGGTTGGCTGAAGAAAACGCGGATTAAGCAGGAAAACTTACATAATAGGATTGTTTGCTGTTGCTGGAGGATTTAAATTATAGTGTAACATTTATAATATACGTACAGCACTAAACAGTTAATAGAATACCGTTGTCAAAATTACCGAAATCGAGCAATACTTTTTGTGACTTAAGGTGACCCTAAAGTTTCCAATAAATAGGGAAATAGTTTCCCCTCAATTTTTTCTACAGACACATAGATCAGAGAAATTACATTACATAATTTAATAGTAAGCATAATAAATAGTATATACAAATACAAACCATATTTGGTACACAAAACAAGGCAAACAAAATTAGTAAACGCTTCTTATTTCACAAATAGATAAGCCATTTTCAAGTGCATTACGTGCACACATTTACAGTTTTTTTGTTTAAATTAATTAATGGCAATGTGTGAATATTTTTCTTAATGCATTAAATTATTTCATTCCACTATTGACGTAGTAAGTTATAAATAATACACAACACATTTATCATTACAGTTATAAATAATACAAAACACTATTATCATTACAACTAGAAATAATACATAACACTATATTATCATTAAAGTTAGAAATAATACACAACACTATTATCATTACAGTTAGAAATAATACGCAACACTATTATCATTACAGTTAGAAATAATACACAACACTATTATCATTACAGTTATTAAATAATACTCAACACTATTATCATTACAGTTAGAGATAATACACAACACTATTATCATTACAGTTAGAAATACTACACAACACTATTATCATTACAGTTATAAATAATACGCAACACTATTTCATTACAGTTAGAGATAATACATTTTATCATTACAGTATAAATTACTCACAACTATTTATCATTTCAGTAGAGAAATACATTTATTATCATTACAGTTATAAATAATACTCAACCACTATTATCATTACAGTTAGAAATAATACGCAACACTATTATCATTACAGTTAGAGATAATACACAACACTATTATCATTACAGTTATAAATAATACTCAACACTATTATCATTACAGTTAGAGATAATACACCACACTATTATCATTACAGTTATAAATAATACGCAACACTATTATCATTACAGTTTGCGGTACACTTGTGATCAAAAACTGTGTACTTAATATTTTCTTAAATAACAGGTTGCCGTACTACGTGTATCTTTATTGGTAAATATAGACATTAGACGATTATTCAGGCATACGTCACTAATCAAACGCTGTACTCTGTATTATGCTGTATTTTGTATGCCCTTTGCAATGAACACGGGTACGTTATGCTTGCCATAATGCCATTAGTGCCTTTGGCATGACAGCTCCGACTTTTCCTCCTTCACTCACTTCTATTCTATGCCTCAATATAAGAGAAGTGTATTTTGAAATATTTAGGTGCTTACAAACACAGTTTTAAAATGAAAATTTTTTAATTACCTGAACTTTTTGGGTTAAAAAAAATAGTAATTTCTATCACAATAAAAAGTTTTCTGAAGACTTTCATCATGTATTTGATGCCTGGACTCAAACTCTGCTACACACTACATAGTTTAACTGTCATTTTTCATATATATATATATATATATATATAATATATATATATATATATATATAAACTGTTTTTTAATCATTATTCTATGTTTTCTTATCTAGCTTTACGTGTGTTTGCGCCTGTTGATAGGTCATAAAGCATAAAGTTGGTATTGTTTAGTTTGCAATATATTATATTTAAGACTATCCGGGACTCCAAAAATGTTTTAAGCACCATTTTGGATAACACTAAAGATACAGTGGGACAGAGCCCTAATGTTCCAAATTTCCAAAATACCAAAATAACAAAAAACTACTATTGGCAGTGCAATCTCTTAAAAGATACATAAAACATTTAAAATTGTTTCAGAAACCACTAAGTAATAACGTATCATATATTTCGTTATTTGATACTCAGTTGACAAGCTAATAATGTATTCTATTTCCTATGAAGAATATTGTAAACCAAAGTAATTAACTCGTTATAAAACTATCAGTATCGAAATAAAATATTTAAAGCCTATATCGTAGTATTTTGGACCTATGAATAAGTAGTGTATATCTATTTTTAACATTTATTTTACATGTAGACAAAATGTATTCTATTAAAATTAGAACTAGCAGCAATACGATTCAGTCCTGGATTTCCTAACAGAGTACGCTTAGGAGTTTTTTATTAAGGAAGAAATAAACTTTGGTCTGTCTGACGAGTTTCAAAACTACTGGCATTAAGCTAAATATTTTTGAACAGCGCTTAAACCATCATACAGTTTAGGGATACTCGCATCAATAAAAACTTTATTTATGAAAACATTAAAAAAGACTCTATTTTTAAAAACAACACATTGCTGCATAAACTGATTAGTTTGTCATTCTTTTAACTACATTACCTTACTCTCTTTAAGTACAATTGGGGTCGATTTAATTTCAAAACAGTATAAAGTGACCTCGACCTTTTGTAAAGAATGCAGACGGTATGGAAGTGATTTAAAACAAATCGTTCGAGCCTTTTGTTTCACTAAATCTTACGATAGTCTTGTTATCGTATCTAAGTGTTTTTAGAACATGCGTACTAATGCTACTCGCATAAATCTTACTTCAGATATCTGCAGTAATGAGAAGCATACGCCCTCACTTTTACTGCAATCCCCTGCTGTATTTTACAATCGCGTCGAGTTAAAATAGATACAGTGAATTAAGCTATTGCCACAGATCATTATGCAGCGTTTAATAATCTAAAACTCATGTCAGAAATACACGTTCATAAGCGCGTCGTACGTATTTTTTCAATAAACACATTATTCGATCAGCAAGTGTCTTTGTTCCTTTACTTTATGGATTGATATTACTAAAATACCTTGTAATTCAACATCAGTTTCAGTTCTAAATTTGCACTGTTATATTGACAATTGTTTTCTTGTTCTCTTACGACAAGGAGCTTAGAAATTGTACCTAGTCCTATAAGGACCTTTGCGCTACTTTTTGGATGGACAAGATTGGGGGTAGGGACCGCCCCTATCGAGATCCACGAGGAAGAATTTAGAGCACTAATCTCATTCATATCCCCTTGGAGGAATGAGAATCCAGCTCTGAACCAGCCTCTCTAGTAAAAGCAGGCAGGGGGTGGCACACCCTTATGTCTAGGCCAGCAAGTACCTTTGACTCTTAGGGAACAAACCCCACTAACTCCAACAGTCATCTCCTGCTGTAGCGTTTAGTGATGTGCCGCTCCAGGATATGGATGGTTAACCATGGATAAGGTTGCCCAGATTTACGTGACACATCAAGTCGTTGCTATGCCCAGTGTGGGTTCAACTGTAAAGTATAAACCAGCCAGAAGTGAACCATCCTGGTTATCATTATTGAGATCGATAGTTTAATCATATCGGTATTTTTTGTTTTTTCCACGTATTCTCGCCTTAAAAGAAGACGCGTTAAAAATGTACTTCAAATTAAACTAAAAAAGAGAAACTAAAAAATGTTGTGCTTCTTTTTTAGTATGGGATTTTTATAAAAATAAATAAACAAAATTATTGTTTCCAGCTATTTTCCAGCCGTACCAGAAAATAAGGAACACTGCGTATTTATTTTTAACCGTCGCTTCGTTACAAATGTTTTGGCGTTATTCATGACATTTTGACATCAGAGCTTTTTTGCCAACCTTCATTTTTAACCTGCATCAACCAAAACTCGACGTTCCGTGAGATATACCTGTTATCTAAATTAGCATTATAAAAACTATTTTGCAACCTAAACTGTAATTTTTCCCCCCATTATATGAAATTATTTTGTCCTCTAATAAGATTATGCCTGAATTAATTTGAATATTAAATTATGCTTAAAGAAAATATATTAATCATTGTCAATGAGTGCTTTTCTTTTTGCTTTTAAAAAGGCGCACATGTTTTCTTAAGGTCATTGTTGTTCGAGGTATATTTTTAAGAAAACTCCAGAGGCAGACGTATCCACATTCGGATGCAACAATGTACACAACGCGTATGACCTGGATTGTGCAGTGCGGTGCAACCCGGGGCGGATCGATTGACCTTGACTGAGTTCCGGGCCAATCAGAGCGCAGTAGTGAGCGGATCGACCAATCGCAAGCCAGTAGTAACCGGATCCGCTCGCCATTGGCTAATTGGCATCAATTACTGTTTTCAATGTACATATTGAGAAGTTCAATTGTTAATTTTTCTCTCGTATTTCTATTCATTTGTGAATATTTCAACATTTAGTAAATAGTAAGATTATTGAACATAACTCGAAATGTACTTAACTTATTGATGATTACTACAAGGATGTTAATTAATGAAGATTTTACAACAGAAGTCCCTTTTTTCCTTTAATATGAATGGCATTAAACTAACATAAATATTAATTAAATTAAAATAAATTTTACTGTCGATCCAATTAAATATCTAAACCGTAAAACGATGGCTGTGGTAGGAATTTATCTCCTAACTAGTTCACTTTCCCTATCCTAGGCATCTACCGCAGTCAACTTTTTAAATATCTGTATGTACAATCCCCTTTCTAGCTGTAATACAAAAGTGGGCTAAAGTCACTTCTCCTCCCTATAAGAAACATTGCATCAGAGATATACTCATATTTTTATAGCATTAGGCATCAACTGGGTGGAGCCAAATATTTAAGTAAAATCTGTATTACTGTAGTGTGGTTCTTAACACTTTATTTCCCTTGTAAACACACAGAATTAATTCCCAAATTGTTGACTTGTCCTTATAGTCTGCTGCTAAAGAACATGTGGACGTGGGAAAACACTTTATACATCGGTAAATTGTTAGTTCACGTTTTCTGTCCCTTTTAAAATTTGCATTTACATGCATTTACAATTTTCGTATTGAATAATCTATGTGTTTAATGAGATTATTATTGTCATTGCAGACTAATAAATCAGGGACTCCTAAGGTACAAAATATTAAATTATTTCCTTGGTAAAAAATTCATCTATGAGTTTCGTAATTATAAATCTTTTTATCATGAGTAAATACTAGAAAGACAATACTACACAAAATAATGCTACAGCAAATAATTTTATTCAAGAGCTAGTTGTATTCTTTGTTGTGGGATTTTTCATTGTGAGATTCTTCCCAGTAGAATTCTAGACTATGAGACGCCACGGATTACTGCAGATCTCAATTACTTAAAAACGTAATTATATAAGTATCATCCAGTATAAGTAAGATCTTCCTAAAGTTTGTGGCTCGCGTTAATTAATTTTATTATTTTAAAAGTATTACAAGTATGGGAAGAATTGTAAATTAATTATATATTAATAGTGATCAAATCACTAACCTCTTGCATGTTGTTTCAGGAAGAGATGGACTAGTGAAGTGGACTGACGGCCCATACTCAGGGCACCACAAACCCTGGTGAGTCAGCAGAGAATGATAAACTTGTGGTGTTCAAACTTGTTTAAGATTTTCAAACTACTTTTCTTATACCAGTTTTTTGTTATCTTGGCAAATGGTAGTATTGTTTTATAAACAACTCTAAAGGCGAAGCACATGGTAAAAATACTTAATTCTATTACCATTTGTTTAATTTTACGTGTAAGAGTTAAATTTGCGTAGTCAATTTAATGTTCACAAAATGAATAACCATTGAGATTTATTCTTACAAACTATTTTATCTTTAAAACAGGCCTACCTTACAGTATTAAACAAATTTGAAGTACATATTACGATTATTCTCGAATTTAAATAATGTTTTTTAATATTTAAGCGTAGTTACAGTATTACAGTATACAGGGTTATCAGAAATATGGTAAAAAATATTTTAGACGGTGATTTTTAGAGCTAAAAATAAGGAAAAAAATGTTAAATAAAGGTAGGTCCGGATACGCTCCCATTACTGAGTAATGGCTGGCGAAAGATTTTTGCTTATGTTTTTTTTCAGTTTTCACCAATGAAATTTACGTTGATTCTGAAAGGTTTTGTTCTTAACTTTTTTTAACTCAAAATAAAGATGGATTTTATAAAGAAAATCACCCTGAAAAAATCAAATAAAACCACTCTAGAGAGTTGGAGTGGTGAACAGTTTTTTGAGAAAAAAGTATAAATTTTGCCAAAAATCTAATACCAAAAATACCATCTTAAATGTTTGAAGTCAAATAACATTGTTAAAAAATGACCATTATAACTAATTGTTTTTCCTAATACAGATTAGTAGAGAATTTTAATTATGACAACAACCATAATAAAAAAAACCAAAGTTAACTAAATGTGTAAAAAAAGTTTAATGAAATTTGAACTCCTCACGTATTACACTACACAGCAATGTTTTTTTGCTGTTTTATAATTAAGAAATGAATATCCAGAGTGGAAATGCTGGTAATAATTAATTAATTCAAACAAAAAAAGTGTAAACATTAAAAAAAATAATCCAGCTTGGCATTTATTATTAGATGACATAATTATGGACCCCTCATTGTTGAACAAAACAGCAAACTAGATAAAGATACTATTGCTTGTGTTAAAAGTACTTTAAACAGTTATTTATCCATCCATTTTATTTAGTTGATTTTGTTTCTTTGTGTTTTAATTTATTGCAAATTGGAAGGTCATAATCATCTGTAATTTCAAACTCTGATTTAGAACCATGCATTTTAATGTCTGGTTTGGGACGCAGCTATAGTACTGCAGCAAGACGCTGTCTAGCAATAGAACTTTCCTAACCGCAGGTGTCAAAGCGCAAGATTTTTGCCACTGTTTCATCAACGGCCTATCGAAAACAGGTTTCTTTGAAGTCTTCGGAGCAAAGTGGATGCAGGCATCGCCCGATCAATAGTAGGACTGTTGAATTTAGAAGAGCTTGGTTCTTAATAAAATTTTCTGATTATCCTGAAAAGAGCACTAGAGAAGTGTCACTACCGTTCAATGTCAGCCAATCATAGTATTCGGAGAATTCTTACCTACACATACCATTTACAACCCATACCCCTTCCAGCATGTTCAAGCAACTCTCTTATCCAGCAACCTCTTTTGCCACCAAGACTACGCCTCCCCATGTCTTGTTTTGTTCGATGGAGCTTTCTGTTAAAATGATGTCTGTATCGCAAACTTTTTTGAATACAAATTTGTTTACCAATGAGGCTCACTTTTAAACAAGAACAGCTATCATTAACTTCCATAACAACCACATTTGGGCAACCATAAATCCTCACGGTATCAAAACCTAATCGCCCACATCGTTTTCAGTAAATGTTTGGGTTGGAATATTAGCAGTCATTTTGTCGTTTTTCGTATTCCTGCCAGGCATAATGGCGTGGCTACTTGCACTTTTTTAAGAGCGAACTCCTAATTGCTTGTTGATGTTACCTCTAAATTTTTGCGCCAAAACATGTGGTTTTGCATGACGGGGCACCTGCGCACTATCTCTGGCTGTTCGTGGACACCAAATGAGGTTTTCACAAATCAATCATAGGCCGAGGTGGCCAGTTTCATGGCCAGCAAGATCACCGGACTTAAATCCCTTGGAATTTTTACCTTTGGGGCATTTTTAAAAAATTATTTTACTCTTCCCAATAGATACCATTGAAGAACTCCATTAAAGTTTTTCTAATGGAATAGAAACCATTAAAGCAACACCTGGAGTTTTTGAACGGGGACCGAAACTTGATGAGAAGAAAGCCTGAACGGTGAATTTTTGAACAATGGAGGTCATTTAGAGCATCCTTTTTAATTTCAGGTGGGACTAAAACGATTGTAGAGTTTATTGTATTAAAAAAAAATTTTTGACCTAATTATGTTTTTTTTCACCAGCTTTTTATAAAACAGCAAACATTGCTGGTAGTGTAATACGTGAGGAGTCAATTTCATAACTTTTTACTATTTAGTTAACTTTGTTTTTTGGTTGTTTTCATAATTAAATTCTTACAATTGTATTAGGAAAAACAATTTGTATATTGGTCATTTCACAATGTTATTCGACATCAAAATTCAAGACGGATTTTTGTTATTAGATTTTTGACAAAATTCAACTTTTTCTCAAAAATTGTTACACAAAACCTTAGAGTTTTTTATTTGTTTTTTACAGGTGTTTTTCTTTTTACACCCATCTTATTTGAGTTAAAAAGTAAGAACAAAACCTTTCAGAATCCGTAATTTCATAGGTGAACTGAAAACAAAGCAAAATCTTTCGCCGCTATTATCGTAATGGAGCGTTTCCGGACTACCTTTATTTAACATTTTTTCTTATTTTTGCCTAAATTACGTTTTAAATATTTTACCATATTTCTGACTCACCTTTCAGTGACCTACATAATAATAAACTAGAAAAATAATTGGTTGAATCCCTCAGAAACGTGCTTAATATGGTGTCTACTTTGTGTTTGTCCTATTGGTTCTTCCTAGAACAGATGAACAAAAAGCCATTTATCTAGGTTATCAGGAAAAATATTTTGGGGAAAATTCCTTATTTGATTCACAACGATAAACCCTTATTATGGGATAAGTCTCTATGGTTTTTTTTTTCGCTATGGGTAGAGCAAAAATTTATATCTAGTTTAAAA